>NC_048573.1:47053008-47055508 GCF_013265735.2 Oncorhynchus mykiss
ACGTATACATAATCAATTACAAATCTTATTAAAGACTACCATAACCAACTACAGGACAAAATACAAACCCTCAAACCCCAAAAAGGCCTAAAGTGTTGAGGGTATCCTAAATGAAATGATCAAATGTACAGACCACAAATTCAAACTGGCTATACTTAAACTATTTCAAATTTAACATCATCCTCAGCTCTGGCATCTTTCCCAATATTTTGAAGGACTGATCTCCCCAATCCCTATTTTTTTTTTTTTACAAATTCAAACCCAATAACTACTGTGGAATATGTGTCAACAGCAACCTCTGGAAAATCCTCTGCATTTGTCATTAAAATCAGACTCCTACATTTCCTCAGTGAAAACAATGTCCTGACCAAACGTCAAAATGGCTTTTTACCAATTTACTGTACGACAGACCATGCATTCACCCTGCACACTGTAATTGACAAACAAATAAATAAAAACAAATGCAACGTCTCATGCTTTGATGATAAAAAATAAGCTTTTGACTCAATTTGGCCCCCATGGTCTGTTATATACATTTATAGAAAGCGGTGTTAGGGGAAAAAAGACATACAATATTATGAAATCAATGTACACAAACAACAAGTGTGCAGTTAAAATTGGCAAAAACACATGATTTCTTTCCTCAGGGCCGTGGGGGTGAGACAGGGATGCAGCTTGAGCCCCACCCTCTTCAACATGTACACTGATTATACAAAACAGTAAGGACACATACTCTTTCCGTGACATAGACTGACCAGGTGAATCCAGGAGAAAGCTATGATCCCTCATTGATGTCACTTGTTAAATCCACTTCAATCAGTTAAAGAAGTATGTTTCAGCCATAACACAATTGAGACATTGATTGTGTATGTGTGCCATTCAGCCTCTGAAAGACTAAATATTTAAGCGCCTTTGAACGGGATAAGTAGCAATTCAATATTAGAATTATGTTCCTAATGTTTAGTATACTCAGTGTATATCAATGAATTGGCTAGGGCACTAGAACAGTCTGTAGCATCCGGCCTCACCCTACTCAACTCTGAAGTCAAATGTCTACTGTTTGCAGATGATCTGGTGCTTCTGTCCCCAACCAAGGAGGGCCTACAGCAGCACCTAGATCCTCTGCATATGCTCTGTCAGACCTGGGCCTTGACAGTAAATCTCCGTAAGACAACAATAATGGTGTTCCAAAAAAGGTCCAGTTGCCAGGACTACAAATTCCATCTAGACACCGTTGCCTCGGAACACAGAAAAAAAAAATACTTAACTTGGCCTAAACATCAGTACCTCAGGTAACTTCCACAAAGCTGTGAATGATCTGAGAGACAAAAAAAAGGAACATAAAATTTGACTTCCCAATTAGGATCTGGCTAAAAAATACTTTAATCAGTCATTGAACCCATGCCCCTCAATGGTTGTGAGGTCTGGGGTCCACTCACCAACCAAAAATGTACAAAATGTGACAAACACCTAATTGAGAATTCTGCAAAAACATCCTCTGTGTTCAATGTAAAACACCAAATAATGCATGCAGAGCAGAACTAGGACGATGCCCGCTAATGATCAAAATCCAGAAAAGATAGTTAAATTCTACAACCACCTAAAGGAAGCAATAACCAAACTTTACATCACCTATAGAGAGATGAACCTAGAGAGAAGAGCTCCCTATTGGTTCTGGGGCTCTGTTTACAAATGCAAACAGACCCCACAGTGCCCCAAAACAGAAACACCATTAGGACTCAATCAAATAATGAGAAAACAAAAAGAGAATTACACTGCCACGCTGATCCTCAACACAGGGGCCCTTCAGGGGTGCGTGCTCAGTCCCCTCCTGTACTCCCTGTTCACCCATGACTGCGTGGCCAAGCAAGACTCCAACACCATCATTAAGTTTGCCGACGACACAACAGTGGTAGGCCTGATTTCTGACAACGATGAGACAGCCTATAGGGAGGTCAGAGACCTGACAGTGTGGTGCCAGGATAACAACCTTTCCCTCAACGTGATCAAGACAAAGGAGATGATCGTGGACTACAGGAATAGGAGGGCCGAGCACTCCCCCATTCTCATCGACGGGGCTGCAGTGGAGCAGGTTGAGAGCTTAGAGTCCCTTGGTGTCCACATCACTGATAAACTTTCATGGTCCAAACACACCAAGACAGTTGTGAAGAGGGCACAACAACTTCTATTCCCCCTTAGGAGACTGAAAAGATTTGGCATTGGTCCTCAGATCCTCAAAAAGTTCTACAGCTGCACCATCGAGAGCATCCTGACTGGTTGCATCAACTGCTCGGCCTCCAACCACAAGGCACTACAGAGGGTAGTGTGTACGGCCCAGTACATCACTGGGGCCAAGCTTCCTCCCATCCAGGACCTCTATACCAGGCGGTGTAATAGGAAGGCCCTAAAAATTGCCAAAGACTCCAGCCACCCTAGTCATAGACTGTTCTCTCTGCTAACGCATTGCAAACGGTACCGGAGCATCAAGTCTAAGTCCAAA
>NC_048573.1:47790508-47848008 GCF_013265735.2 Oncorhynchus mykiss
CATGAGAAGTGGGGACAGAACATATTTGGCACACTGAGGTCAGGACGGGACATTATTTGAGCTACACTATATTCACTAAAGTATGTGGACACCCCTTGAAAATAGTGGATTTGGCGATTTCAGCCACATCCATTGCTGACAGGTGTATACAATGGAGCACACAGCCATGCAATCCCCATAGACAAACATTGGCAGCAGAATGGCCTTGTTGAAGAGCTCAGTGACTTTCAATATGGCACGATCATAGGATGCCACCTTTCCAACAAGTCAGTTTGTAAAATGGTCTGGGGCTGTTTTTCATGGTTCGGGCTAGGCCCATTAGTTCCAGTGAAGGGAAATGTTCAATTTTATAAGATTCTGTGCTTCCAACTTTGTGGCAACAGTTTGGAGAAGGCCCTTTCCTGTTTCAGCATGACAATGCCCCTGTGGACAAAGCAAGGTCCATACAGAAATGTTTTGTCGAGATCGGTGTGGACGAACTCGACTGGCCTACACAGAGCTCTAACCTCAACCCCATCGAACACTTTTGGGATGAATTGGAACGCAGGCTGAGATGCCAAGCCTAATCGCGCAACATCAGTGCCCGACCCCACTAACGCTCTTGTGGCTGAATGGAAACAAGTACCCGCAGCAATGCTCCAACATCTAGTGGCAAGCCTTCCCAGAAGAGTGGAGGCCGTTACAGCAGCAAAGGGGGGTAACAACTCCATATTAATGCCCAAGATTTTGGAATGAGATGCTCGACGAGCAGGTGTTCACAAACTTTTGGTCATGTAAGTATATTTACCCAGAGTGATCACTGCGGTCAGGAAAAAACCCAGTCCCAGTGTGGGCAATGATCCTGAACTGATAAATCACTTTACACTGCGTTCAGTCAAGCCTCTTACTTACTTTCTTGGAGGATAATCAGAGCTTAAAAGGCTGAAAGATGCAAACAAACAGCACAAACAATCATCTTCAGATCTCTCCTTTTGATCCCCTCTGTCCATACGGCTCCTCCTCTCACTGCCCCAAACTGTCCTCTCCACCTCATCCATTCCATTCTCTCCTCCCCTCTCTCTCTCTCTCTCTCTCTCTCTTTCTCTATTCAATTCAATTTAAGAGGCTTTATTGGCATGGGAAACGTATGTTTACATTGCCAAAGCAAGTGAACTAGATAATAAGCAATTGTGAAATAAACAATAAGAATTAACAGTAAACATTACACTCTCAAAAGTTCCAAAAGAATAAAGACATTACAAATGTTGTACTACTTGCAAATAGTTAAAGTTCCAAAGGGAAAATAAATAAACATAATTGTGTGTTGTATTTACAATAGGGCTTGTTCTTTGGGGTGGCAGGTAGCCTAGTGGTTAGAGTGTTGGGCCAGTAACTAAAATGTTGCTAGATTGAATCCCTGAGCTGACAAGGTAAAAATATGTATTTCTGCCCCTGAATAAGGCAGTTAACCTAGGCTGTCATTGTAATAAGAATTTGTTCTTAACTGACTTGAAGGTTAACATTTTTAAAAATCACTGCTTGCCCTTTTCTTGTGTCAACAGGTCACAAATGTTGCTGCTGTGATGGCACACTGTGGTATTTCACCCAATAGAAATGGGAGTTCATCACAATTGGGTTTGTTTTCGAATTCTTTCTGTATCTGTGTAATCTGAGGGAAATATGTGTCTCTAATATGGTCATACATTTGGCAGAAGGTTAGGAAGTGCAGCTCAGTTTCCACCTCATTTTGTGGGCAGTGTGCACATAGCCTGTCTTCTCTTGAGAGCCAGTTCTGCCTACGGCTGCCTTCCTCTATATACAAGGCTATGCTCACTGAGTCTGTACATAGTCAAAACTTTCCTTAAGTTTGGGTAAGTCACAGAGGTCAGGTATTCTGCTATTGTGTACTCTCTGTTTAGGGCCAAATAGCATTCTAGTTTGCTCCGTTTTTTTGTTAATTCTTTCCAATGTGTCAAGTAATTATCTTTTTGTTTTCTCATGATTTGGTTGGGTCTAATTGTGTTGCTGTCTTGGGGCTCTGTGGGGTCTGTTTGTGTTTGTGAACAGAGCCCCAGGACCAGCTTGCTTAGGGGACTCTTCTACAGGTTCATCTCTCAGTAGGTGATGGCTTTGTTATAGAAGGTTTGGGAATTGCTTCCTTTTAGGTCGCTTCCTCTCTCTCACTCTCGGCCCTCTCTCCCCCTCCCCATCCCCATCTGCTATCCCCTCTCTCTCCCTGTCTGTCTGTCTGTCCCTCCACTGAGTTTGATGGAGAGGGAGGGGGCTTGCGGGGGTTGAGTAAGCCTGGACTTGACCCCTGGTTTCTGGAATCCGTGGAGACGGAGTCTCCTCTCCAACAAACTCTAATGACACACACACACACAGACACACAGACACACACACACACGCACACACACACACACACACACACACACACACACACACACACACACACACACACACACACACACACACACACACACACACACACACACATCTACATGAACAACACTGATAGCCCCCATCCATCCACTCTCACCGACACACACAGAGTGCTGCCATGGCAACGGGGGACATGGAAACATGTGATGGATGGTGAGTTGGGCGCCTCCTAACAAATCCAAATATCTTTACATCAGCGGCTGATTAATGCTCGGTACGTCCAACCAATCACTTTCCCCTGGAGCACCTGGAGGTAAGGTGCCCTTTTCAGAAGTTGTAAACAGTGTTGAGGTTTAGACATAAGCAAATCAGATGCAGAGAGATCTAGAGGTCACAATAAAGATAATTCTATACATTTTTCCCTAATTCCCATTCACCTAAGAAAGCAGTGTGAGAATCCAAAGTGCTAACATGAATCTCTCTCTCTCAGGCACTCCAGGAGCATTTCCCACCGAGCATGCCGTGCCAGCTCACAATAAATATAATCTCTGTCTATAATATACACACGGTGAGCGCTCAGCCACTAAGCTATCTATGGGTGCTGGTGTTAAACTGTTTTAACTGTACTTTGGACCAAGGTGTGAGCCAAATGTCTCTCAAGGCCCATAAATCCAGTGTGACATAGTGTGTGTGGGGACATGGTTAGGACATATAGGGATAGCTAGCGCAGGGGAATGATGGGGGGGATGCCTTTATTGTTTGCTCCTGGAGGGAACTTTTGTCCTGTTTTTACTCTCTTTCCTGTGCTTTTTCTCTCAAGGAAACTATCAAACCAGTGGTGGGGGAAGTCATCGTTCTCAGATGTCTCCTTGTCATCCATCACAGCGTCGTTTTCTGTCTTATTTTAGGGGTTTCTCTGCACGTCCAGTTGTTTGGAGGTTTTTTGTTTTAAAAACGAGGAAATAGCTCTGTGAATGGACCACAATGGCTAATAATATCAACAGAGTACATTATTTATCTGGAAGGAAACGTGTGGACATGCTCTCTCTCTCTCTCTCTCTCTCTCTCTCTCTCTCTCTCTCTCTCTCTCTCTCCCTCTCTCACTCCCTTTCCCTCTCTCTCTCTCTCTCTCCCTCTCTCTCTCTCCCTCTCCCTCTCTCACTCCCTTACTCTCTCTCCCTCTCTCTATTGCTCTCTCTCTCTCTCTCGCTCTCTCTCTCCCTTGCTTTCTCTCTCTTTCTCTCTCTCTCTCTCTGCTGTTGGATCGATACAGAATTGCTGTCCAGGGTGAGTAGTGTTGACTCAACAGATAGCCGTATTTTCTATGGGCTGTTGAATGGGCTGAGAGAGGTAGCACGGTCAAGCAGATAAAATCTCACCTCTGTGGAAGGACAGAGAAGGTGTCGCATCAGACACTCCCGTGACCCCAGCCCAGGGGTCATCTACAGTGACCTGTGATAGGGACCTGTCAATATTCCACAGCTATTGACCTTTATAAATGTAATGGACTATGACGTGGATCATTGTGTGCATAGTCCATATTGTCACCATAGTATAACCACATAACCCTTTTAACATCAACACTATAAATTCCAACTGAAGTATCAGACTCAGTGGAGTGTATATGTCCAAGTACTGAGCACCTGCCTGGGAGTGTGTGTGTGTGTGTGTGTGTGTGCGTGCGCGCGTGCTTGCGTGTGTGCATGCGTGCGTGCGTTTGTCTTGCATGCAGTTATTACCCCCTTGGGGAGATGCACTTTGGTTTATGGGGCCCTTGTTGTATTACGACCCTTGTCCCGCACGTTCCTTGACCTTTAGCAAGGCGAGGTCGTGTTCTTGAAGGCACAGCAGTGTGTTGTTTCAGTCGGAGCGTGCAGCGCCCCAGCACCTCTCTTTATATGTCTCACTGGGGACTGAACAAACACTAACTAATGAACAATAGACACAACTAAGCAAACATCGGCTTACTGTGAAGGCTAAGTTAGCAGGAGGACAGAAAGACAGAGACGTTGGGAAATTAGATATACCGTAGAAATACGTCAATCAATTGTCTGAATGAAAAGTACAGTACCACTCTCTCAAGCAAACACAGCGCATCCATACTCATGAGAATGATTGAAAGGAATATAATATCCAACTATCAATCCTCTTGTATTCTACAGTAGTAACTTTAGTAACTTGGCCAGAAATCTGCCGTTGTGTTTTTGTTCAGAGAAAGATATGTCCATGCAGTCGTGTGGCCTGAGGTGTGGAGGGGAGCACATCAGGGAATAGAATAGCTCATCACAATACAATGGAAGGCACAAGGAGATGAGAGCCCCCAGAGCTGCTAACACAAACATGGCTATGTCTGTGTTTTTTTTTTTTGGAGTGGGGGGGTTTGCGGAAGGCAGGGTAGGGCAGGGAAGCTACAGTGTTGGGGCCCTACTGAGAGCACTGACAGTGAAGAAAAGGCCGTGTCTAGGGAATGTTTTCAACTATTCTACCAAAAGGAATCTCTGTGATCGAGTGGCAGGCTGGTTCTGTATTTTAATTGTGACCTCTGGTGAATGCTTAGTTTAGTTTGGGTTCTTGTAGGGAGTCACAAGTAAAGGCTTAGTTCTTTTAACTTCCAACTCAAAACATGCACATGAAAGACTAATGTGTTCATTGTGTTAAAATGAACTGCCTCAGAAAGTACCTTTCTCAATCCCTCTCTCCACACAGACGTAGGATCTTAATTTGATCAGCCTGTTGCAGTTGCAATGCAGGAAATTCTAAACAGTGTCCTTGAGGTTTAAAAAGTGTATCCTACAAAAATGTCCATGAATTATAATCCACATAATAGTGCACATTTCCTGCTGCTGCAGGATTATTTTCCTGCTGTAGAAAACTGGCTCAAATTAAGAACCTACATCTGGATCTCTCTATCCCTCCCTCTCCTTAGTAACAGTGTCTTTGTCTTGGTCTGGCATCCCCGGTGTTTCCCTCACCCATGTGCCACTGCTAACAGGGGGTTGTATAATCTAATGACTCAATAACATGTGTTTACAGTGTAATGGTATGCAGGACACTTAGCCCTGCTGGCTCCTGCAGGTACCACTGGCCAGAAGAGGCCCTCCTGGTGCTGGTAATGCTCCCCCCCACCCACCTCTCTGGACCACTGTCCCTTACCAGCTCCATCCAACACAAGCACCAACACACTTCTATCAACACACTTCTGTAGTCGAAGATGGCGTAGCAATCAGACGTCTTTGTCTTGTCATGTCCCATGTATATATATTATTTTCTTCGTATATATTTCAAATATTTTTTATTTATTTTTTACCTCAATATCAACATAGTCTCCTGTAACCCACCTCACCCAATGTGGTATGGATCTGCTATTTCCTATACTTTAGAACAGGAAAGCCCTAACAGAAGCTAGCTAGTAGTCAGTTACCCACTGCTAGCCGTCATCAGCTAACCTCAGCCTGGTCAACTCCTGCCAGTCTGCACAGCTCGATTCGACCCAGAGCATATCGGACTGCTTTTTCCCTACCACATCTTCACATCTTCGGATTCCTACCTCAAGCTCTGAACCTTTTTCACCTGGATCATCGCAGCTAGCTAGCTGCTATCCGAGTGGCTACTCCTGGCTAACGTCTCTGTCCCGAAGCAAGCACCAGTTAGCCTCCAGCTAGCCTCGTGCTAGGCCCATCTCCCGGCTAGCTGAAGAGGTCAATCAGCCACTTCTTGGGCTACAATACCTATTTTTCCAAATGGCCTGGACCCCTTTTACTGCCGACACGGAGCACCACCGATCCATCACGACTGGTCTACCGACGTAATCCAACCGAGGGGGTTTCAACAAGCTCCTCCGTCGTGATGTCCGCTGAAGGCACATCTGCTAGCCTGCTAGCCGTGGCCCGCTAGCTGTCTAGAGCATATCGGACTGTTTTTTTTCCTACCACATCTCGAAATCTCTGGACTCCTACCGCAAGCTCTGAACCTTTACACCGGCTCATCGCAGCTAGCTAGTTGCTATCCGAGTGGCTACTCCTGGCTAACATCTGTCCCGAAGCAAGCACCAGTTAGCCTGGAGCTAGCCCCGAGCTAGCCCCACCTCCCGGCTAGCTGAAGAGGTCCATCAGCCAATTTCTTGGGCTACAATACCTATTTTTCTAATTGGCATGGACCCTTTTAATGCCTACACGGAGCCCTGCCGATCCATCACGACTGGTCTGCCGACATAACCGCCCGAGGGGGCTTCAACAGTCTCTTCCCTAATGCCCTTCTTCTAGCCTGCTAGCCCCGGCCCGCTAGATGTCTGAATCAATGTGTCTCCAGCTCGCCTAGCTACTCATTGGACCCTATGATCACTCGGCTACGCATGCCTCTCCCAAAGTCAATATGCCTTGTCCATTGCTGTTTTGGTTACTGATTATTGTCTTATTTCACTGCAGAGCCTCCAACCCTGCTCAATATGCCTTAGCTAGCCCTTTTTTCCACCCCCACACATACGGTGACCTCACCTGGTCTAAATGGTGCCTCTAGAGACAAAACCTCTCTCATCGTCACTCAATGCCTAGGTTTACCTCCACTGTATTCAAATCCAACCATACCCTTGTCTGTACATTATGCTTTGAATCTTTTCTTCCGGTTACAGAAACCTGCTCCTTTTACTCTCTGTTCTGAATGCACTAGACGACCAGTTATTAAAGCCTTTAGCCACACCCTTATCCTACTCCTCTTCTGTTCCTATGGTGATGTAGAGGTTAATCCAGAACCTGCAGCGCCTAACTCCACTCCCATTCCCCAGGTGCTCTCATTTGTTGACTTTCGTAACCGTAAAAGCCTTAGTTTCATGCATGTTAACATTAGAAGCCTCCTCCCTAAGTTTGTTTTATTCACTGCTTTAGCACAGTGAATGTCCTTGCCCGGATGTCCTAGCCGTGTCTGAATCCTAGCTTAAGATGGCCACCAAAAATACTGAAATTTCCATCCTTAACTATAACATTTTCCAACAAGATAGAACTGCCAAAGGGGGCAGAGTTGCAATCTACTGCAGAGATAGCCTGCAGAATTCTGTCATACTATCCAGGTCTGTGCCCAAACTATTCAAGCTTCTACTTTTAAAAATCCACCTTTCCAGAAACAAGTCTCTCACCGTTGCCGCTTGTTATAGACGACCTTCAGCCCCCAGCTGTGCCCTGGACACCATATGTGAATTGAATGCCCCCCATCTATCTTCAGAGCTGTCACGATTCCCGCCGAAGATGGTGCCTCTTCCTGTTCGGGAGGCGCTCGGCGCTCGTCGTCGCCGGCCTATTAGCTGCCATCGATTCACTTTCCTTTTGTTTCTGTTAATTGGGTCTAATTGGTTACACCTGTTTTGAGTTAGTTTTGTTTGTAGGCTATTTAAGGGCACTAGGCCCGCTCGGTATTGTGCGGGCTTGTTCTCTGTTTATTGGTGTTGGGGTATTAGTGTGATCTCTATTTTTCCGGACAGTTTTAGTCCTGTGTATTTTGGACGGGTTGTTTCAAGCGCCCTTGTGTTTTGCATGTCCGTGTCTCCGCTGTCTTTGGAATAAAAGATCCACGTACGGAATTACCTGCTCTCTGCGCTTGACTCCTCCACTCACCATTCATAGAAGTCATAACAAGAGCTCGTACTGTTAGGTGCCTAAACTGGGACATGCTTAACACCCTGGCCGTCCTACAATCTAAGCTAGATGCCCTCAATCTCACACAAATTATCAATGAACCTACCAGGTACGACCCCAAATCCGTAAACACTGGCACCCTCATAGATATCATCCTGACCAACCTGCCCTCTAAATACACCTCTGCTGTCTTCAACCAGGATCTCAGCGATTACTGCCTCATTGCCTGCGTCCGTAATGGGTCTGCGGTCAAACGACCACCCCTCATCACTGTCAAATGCTCCCAAAAACACTTCAGCGAGCAGGTCTTTCTAATCGACCTGGCCTGTGTATCCTGGAAGGATATTGGCCTCATTCCGTCAGTATAGGATGCCTGGTTATTCTTTAAAAGTGCTTTCCTCACCATCTTAAATAAGCATGCCGCAATCAAAAAATGTAGAACCAGGAACAGATATAGCCCTTGGTTCACTCCAGACCTGACTGCCATTGACCAGCACAAAAACATCCTGTGGTGTGCAACTTTTTTGCAACTTTTCAGGGAAGTTAGGAACCAATATACACAGGCAGTTAGGAAAGCAAAGGCTAGCTTTTTCAAACAGAAATGTGCATCCTGTAGCACAAACTCCAAAAAGGTCTGAGACACATAAAGTCCATGGAGAATAAGAGCACCTCCTCCTAGCTACCCACTGCACTGAGGCAAGGAAACACTGTCAACACTGATAAATATACGATATTTGAGAATTTCAACAAACATTTTTCTGCGGTTGGCCATGCTTTCCACCTGGCTACCCCTACCCGGTCAACAGCTCTGCACCCACCCCAGCAACTTGCCCAAGCCTCCCCATTTCTCCTTCACCCAAATCCAGACAGCTGATGTTCTGAAAGAGCTGCAAAATATGGACCCCTACAAATCAGCTGGGCTAGACAATCTGGACCCTCTCTTTCTAAAATTATCCACTGCAACTGTAGCACCCTATTACTAGCCTGTTCAACCTCTCTTTCGTATCGTCTGAGATCTCCAAAGATTGGAAAGCTGCCGCGGTCATCCCCCTCTTCAAAGGAGGAGACAGTAGACCCAAACTGTTACAGACCTATATCTATCATACCCTGCCTTTCTAAGGTCTTCAAAAGCCAAGTTAATCCCACCGTACCTTCTCCGCTACCTTCTCAACAGCCTTAGTTTCTCAAATGACTGCCTCGCTTGGTTCACCAACTACTTCTCAGACAGAGTTCAGTGTGTCAAATCGGAGGGCCTGTTGTCCGGACCTCTGGCAGTCTCTATGCGGGTGCCACAGGGTTCAGTTCTCAGGCCGACTCTTTTCTCTGTTTGCATCAATGATGTCGCTCTTGCTGCTGGTTATTCTCTGATCCACCTCTACGCAGACGACACCATTCTGTATACTTCTGGCCCTTCTTTGGACACTGTGTAACTAACCTCCAGACGAGCTTCAATGCCATACAACTCTCCTTCCGTGGCCTCCAACTGCTCTTAACTGCAAGTAAAACTAAATGCATGTTCTTCAACCGATCGCTGCCCACACCTGCCCGCCTGTCTAGCATCACTACTCTGAACGGTTCTGACTTAAAAGACTGTAAACTCTCCTTCTAGACTCACATTAAGCATCTCCGATCCAAAATGAAATCTAGAATTGGCTTCCTATTTCGCAACAAAGCATCCTTCACTCATGCTGCCAAACATACCCTCATAAAAATGACTATCCTACCGATCCTTGACTTCGGCGATGTCATTTACAAAATAGCCTCCAACCCTCTTCTCAGCAAATTGGATGCAGTCTATCACAGTGCCATCCGTTTTGTCACCAAATCCCCATATACTACCCACCACTGCGACCTGTATGCTCTCGTTGACTGGCACTCGTTTCATATTTGTAACCAAACCCGCTGGCTCCAAGTCATCTGCAAGTCTTTGCTAGGCAAAACTGTGCCTTGTCTCAGCTCACTGGACACCATAGCAGCAACCACCGTAGCATACGCTCCAGCAGGTATATTTCACTGGTCACCCCCAAAGCCAATTCCTACTTTTGTCGCCTTTCCTTACAGTTCTCTGCTGCCAATGACTGGAACGAATTATAAAATTCACTGAAGCTGGAGACTCATATCTCCCTCACTAACTTTAAGCATCAGCTGTCAAAGCAGCTTACAGATCATTGCACCTGTGCATAGCCCATCTGTAAATAGCCCATCCAACTACCTCATCCCCATATTGTTTTGTTTTTTTGCTCCTTTGCACCCGAGTATCTCTACTTGCACATTCATCTTCTACACATCTATCACTCCAGTGTTTAATTGCTCAATTGTAACTACTTCGCCACTAAGGATTATTTATTGCCTTACTCCCCTAATCTTACATCATTTGCACACACTGTATATAGACTTTTCTATTGTGTTATTGATTGTATGTTTGTTTATTTCATGTGTAACTCTGTGCTGTTGTTTGTGTCACACTGCTTTGCTTTATCTTGGGCAGGTTGCAGTTGTAAATGAGAACTTGTTCTCAACTGGCCTACTTGGTTAAATAAAGGTGAAATAAAATTTTACAAATTAAAACCTCAACTACTACCAACTAATTTCTATCAACTACTACCAACTCACTTCTAGCATCTTCTACCAACTCACTTCTATCAATTACTATCAAATCACTTCTATCAACTACTACCAACTCACTTCAACAACTACTACCAACTTCTACCAACTCACTTCTATCATCTTCTACCAACTCACTTCTATCAATTACTATCAACTCACTTCCATCAACTACTACAACTCACTTCCATCAACTACTACAACTCACTTTTATCAACTACTACCAACTCACTTCTATCAACTACTACCAACTCACTTCAACAACTACTACCAACTACTACCAACTCACTTCTATCATCTACTACCAACTGCTACCAACTCACTTCTATCAACTACTACCAACTCACTTCTATCAACTACTACCAACTCACTTCTATCAACTACTACCAACTCACTTCTATATCAACTACTACCAACTGCTACCAACTCACTTCTATCAACTACTACCAACTCACTTCAACAACTACTACCAACTTCTACCAACTCACTTCTATCATCTACTAACAACTCATGTCTATCAACTTCTACCAACTCACTTCTACCAACTCACTTCTTTCAACTTCTACCAAATCACATTTGGGGCTCCAGAGTGGTGCAGCGTTCTAAGGCCCTGCATCTCAGTGCTAGAGGAGTCACTACAGACCCTGGTTAGATTTCAGGCTGTATCACAACCGGCCATGATTTGGGGTCCCATAGGGCAGTGCACAATTGGCTCAGTGTTGTCTGAGGTAGGGTTTGTCTGGGTTAGGGTTTGGCTGGGGTAGGCTGTCTTGTAAATACGAATGTATTGTTAACTAACTTGCCTAGTTAAATAAAGATAAAATGAATATAAACGTCTACCAACTCAATTCTATTAACTCACTTCCATCTTGGACAGAACTCATATCTTTACGCATTATGATCAGTGTGGGTTGATGATGTCTTTCCACTAAAGCATTTGTCAAGGTACAATTAGGTTGCAGTAACAGTTTTTTTCTTGGAACTGTGGCCTTTGCAGAACACAACCCTAAATGTCTCCAACTGTCAGTGTTAGGACTACTCTGAAACAGTATTTGGCCATTAGGTAACTCATTGTGTCATTCATTGGCCTTTGCCAACTAAAGTAGGACTGTGAGTGACATAACCCCTTTTGGTGTTTAGAGGGAACATAAGTTCAGGGTTTATCTCTTCTGCCCTGACTGAGGAAACTGTGAAGTGATTCCTGGAATCCTGCACTAGGATGGACGGAGAAAGGACACTGCAGCGATTATAACATGCAAAAGACATTCACACGCCATAGTGGAAAAACATCATCCATTGGCCGGCCCTGAGAAATCAAAACCCATGCAAACACACACACGCTCACGCACTTATGCAGGCACGCGCGCGCACACACACACACACACACACACACACACACACACACCAAAGCACACACGTCTGCGTTCCTCAATTTAAGCACCCTGTCACGCAGAGCGATGAGTGAGGCCTTTGGGGAATCACTGTGGAGACAACGCGTGGAAGTTTTGATTTAAGAGCTGAATTTAACCTAAATAGATGCCTGTGTTACCCTCCCTACTCCCGCCATCCCGCTACACTCACAACCACATACACACCAATCCTCAGGATAACTGGTGAGTTTAAAGACAATATCCTGTTTTCCGCCATGGACGGAGGAATAATTGAACGGAGTGGCCGGGGTGCGCGACCCTGGGAAAGACTTGTGTTACTGCTGCCTGGCCAAGAGGAAAAGCCATCGCTCACTATGGACCTCAGCCTCAGTCACTCCCACTATCGCTGCTCTATGTGCCATTCCCCTGTTGGTCTATCTGTCAGACCCCCAAGTGAGCCATTCTAATTCCATCACAGAAGACAGATCGCTACAGACCTGCAGGGGGATAACATCTCTCCTGGGACTGGAATCACACACACACATACATTTCCCAGAAGGATGGATCAAAGACATTGTAGTAGAGCAACTACAGAAACTAAAGAGAACAATCTAACAAAAGGGACAATCATGGCCTTGACACTTCAGTGACGCTGGCTTTGGTGTTCTTAGGTCCAGCCACAAGGTTTTAGTCATCGACCTTGGCTGTCTCAGAAAATAGATTAGCTGGTGTGGTAAACGTTCTCTCACAATAGTAAATAGCATGACAGTGGCAGCTCCAACGTCGAGCAGAATACTGAGTCAAAGGCTAATCACAGAGCTACAGGACAGGGAGAGTGGGTTCAGAACAAAAGACATGGCCTTGCATAGCCTCCTACTATGGGTAGTTCTTCCAGCCTGACCCTACAAAGTGTTTCAAACTCCCAATTCTAAGAAGTGTTTTCTCTGCATAATACCTAGAGGAGCAAGTGGCTGTGAGAGATAACCGCTGGGCTCTCCGGAAGTCCCAATCAAATATTTTACACTGCCAATGACCACACTAACTCACAGGCTATTGAATGTAAATGCGGCTCAGGCTCCTAGGGTCCTGATTGACCCCGCTCCCCTGTGTGGACCTGTCTATTTAGCACTATGTAGCACTTAGAACTGACCCTTTCAAGGGGGTGGGGTAATGCAAACACAACAGGGTTAGTGTTTGAAGCTGGGGGGTGGAGGCTGTTGTTTAACTGCATACAATTGTTACTTATAATTCACAATATCCATGTGATCAGAAAGAAAATCCGCTTTAAGACAAACATGGTGAGGTGGAAGGATGATGGTATTTCTTTATGCGGACAGTCCGTCCTTCTTTGTCCTGAGGTTCATAACCCAAAATGCTCTAAAATGCCCATCCATAGCCCGTCATGCTTCTGCAAGAGTGAGCTATTGAGTGTAAGGGCCTAATGACCTAACCTATTCATCATACAGCACATTACTCTCTCATGCAGCAACTACCCCCACAGAAGATAAGAGTACAGAAACAAATTGGCAAATAGTCATAAAAGGAGGGTAGTGGCGGCACCTCTGCCTCTGTGTCGCCACGAGGCAGTAAAGCTTATGGTTTGTCGCTGTCGCACCACTATTTCCAAGTGCCGGGGCCAACGCGTGCCAGCCAGGCATAGTCCCCAGGGGCCATAAAGCACAGTTGGAACCCAACCTTTGGTCGACAACACTGGCTTGAGCAAGAGGAGCACACGCCCTCCTCACACAGACACAGACAGGCAGAAACACACATACACACAAACACACATGTTCAACGACAACCATATAACCGGACAGGACAGATACTCCCTAGTTTCCAAATACACCTAGACTACTGAGAAGGATACAATAACAAAGAACTCTAATACACAGAAAGAACCCACCCGAGAACATTCGTTTGAAACCAAATATCAATTGAAATATTGAATAAACAGACAAAAAAAAATGTTTTACAGCCTACTGTAATGTAGCTTGCATCTGTAGTTTGGCATCAAACAATTGTTTTGACTATAAATATCACACAGGATGTCAGCGGTTGTGGAAATAACCCTGCAGTCCACATCAGAGACAAGTAAAAATGTATTTTTAAGTCTTCTACTGTATATAACTTCGAATGATGGCAGGTCATGCACAAAATAATTATTCAAAGGTAAACAATAAAATAAAAGTGGATTATTTTACAATTGTTTTAAAGTTACTTCATAAAATCAAGGAACAATTAATTGATCGGTTTATTAAACTAAACAGATTTCAAAGAGCATTGCAAAACCAACGAGACTATCAGACTTGGTTATACAACTAAAGTAGACTCAAGTTTCTAAACAATTTTAGGTTATAAAGCAACAATAAAATTCCCTTATATTTCAACAAAAACACAGCAAATAAAATTAGATTAACGTATTCAAAATAATTAAAATAAAAGTATTTTTCTTTGTCTTTATTTTTATTTTTTTAAATTAAGTCATTGCACTTTAAATGATCAGACAATACATTGTCAAAAGCTGAACTAATAGAACAGGGGTCTTGGAAAAAAATGAAAACGAATTCAAGTATGCAATTATGACATCTAAAATAAAAAAGTATTTATGCACTTTCAACATATCTGATAACATATACAGTATATACAGTATCTGTGTAAATGTATGCATCGTTTGTCCAATGAACAACTATGCAAATCATTACATAGGAAGCACATGTAAATGTATACTTTCTATTTTAGATTTCATACCTTGAACACACAAGGCATTCTTAGAAGGGAATGGACTTCTGGGATATGACATGTTGGCTTTGGAGTTTCTTGACTCTTCTTATCTTAACATAAATAATGTATATAGAAGTTAATCATCGACACGCTAGTAATGAAACATATTCAGAGGTAATAAAACACTTGCGTGTTTTGTCCTTCTGGATGTGTGAATAACACTCCGTGATAACTTGTTGAACTGTTCCTGGTTATTGACTGAAATACCACGTGAAACTGTGATGGTGCTATTTAGAAAAATGTCATTAATGACAACAACAACAAAGACAACCACAACAAAAACTACAACTAGAAATAGTGTTGATAGTCGGCAGTTAAAAAAAGTTATTTCTATACATTCCACTTGATTGCCGTCGCTTCCTTCTGGTTTTTCTTCCCTCCAGCCACATGGGAAAGAGAGTAAGTCTATAATAGGTAGTTCGTGTCACAAGTCTATATTATCCACAGTGAGCTGAGCTGGTTCCAGAATCAGGACACGGTGAGCTGAGCTGGTTCCAGAATCAGGACACGGTGAGCTGAGCTGGTTCCAGAATCAGGACACGGTGAGCTGAGCTGGTTCCAGAATCAGGACACGGTGAGCTGAGCTGGTTCCAGAATCAGGACACGGTGAGCTGAGCTGGTTCCAGAATCAGGACACGGCGAGCTGAGCTGGTTCCAGAATCAGGACACGGTGAGCTGCGCTGGTTCCAGAATCAGGACACGGTGAGCTGTGGTCGAGCTCATGCCTGAGACAGAGCACACCAGGAGTTCTGTGGGACGACGGACGTGGGCGTAAAGGGGTAGTTCTCATATTTGATGTCGACATGTCCTGAACTGTCCAGATGTGATGAAGCCTTCAAAGAATAGAATGGGACATTTAAATGACCGACCACAATGATAAGGTCTTCAGTAGGAACTCGTGGGCTGAAATTTGCTCGACTATAAAGTGGCTGTAGTGGTAAACGTTACTGAGTCAAAGGCTAATCACAGAGCTACAGGACAGGGAGAGTGGGTGCAGGACAAAATACATGGCCTTGCATAGCCTCCTACTATGGGTAGTTCTTCCAGCCTGGCCCTACAAAGTGTTTCAAACTCCCAATTCTAATAAGTGTTTTCTCTGCATAATACCTAGAGGGAAAAAGTCACATCATCCCCTGTATCAGGAACCCAGGAGTGAGAAGCCTTACCTGAGACACAGAGGCTACGGTCTGTCCAGCGTAGGGTGAGGGGGCCATGTTGGGTTCACTCTTTATCGTAGATGCATGTTCCGAGACAGACAAGGAGGACGGTGAGTTGGTGCCTGAGGCTGACAACCCTCCTGAAGAAGACAGGCAGATATATGGGTGATTGACAGGTACAGGGCATAATCATCCTGAATACACTTCAAACATTCTCTCTATGTATTTCTTTCCATTCCCCATTCTTACCTGTTGAGGGTTTGGACTTGGGCATCTTAGGTTTCCGTTTCCTGGTCTGAATGCTTTCCTTCTTCATGGCCAGTGGTCTGGGGACCTAAGAGGAGGAGAGGTCAATAATTTAGATCCTAGTTGTAACAAAGGCCAGTTTGCCTTGAAAACACACACAATGACTCCTTCCTCCCACCTCTCTCTTTTGATAACAACATCCATGATGACCTTGGAAAGCTTTTACACAACATGAATAATACACAGCCCACACTGCACTGCCAGGCTAATAGGGGCTAATTCTTACAGCAGGATTTTACATAGGATCCCACCAGGGCAAACGTTGTGTACATTAGATGATATGAGTATTGTAGGGTCCATGGGAAAGGTGTGTGTGTGTTGTGTGTGTGTGTGTGTGTGTGTGTGTGTGTGTGTGTGTGTGTGTGTGTGTGTGTGTGTGTGTGTGTGTGTGTGTGTGTGTGTGTGTGTGTGTGTGTGTGTGTGTGTGTGTGTGTGTGTGTGTGACCTACCCCATGCAGTTTCATGTACAGGCCACAGGCGTTGCAGACAGGCTCTCCCTCTGCGTTGCGACGCCACAGCGTAGTTGTGCTGGTGAGGCAGTTAGTGCAGCACAGGCCGGCCCGGCGAGATGTGGTCTGCTATAGATGGAGAAGTAAAGACAAGGCGTCAATAGCCAATCAATAACCGATCAATAACCGATAACCAACTAGAACCAATCAGACAACTCAAAGAATTATTCTGACATTCTTCTGAGAGAGAACTGGACCAAGGACAAGACCAGTTAAAGATGGATTGTATGACAGGTCTAGAGAATTAGCAACTTAAAGGGATAATTCAGCCCCCCCAAAAAAATATATATACATATATTGTGTTACTGACTCTGTTATACTTTGTGTAAAATTTAAATTTGGGTGAAGTATCCCTTTACTATAAGTGACATCCTTTTGTGTATTGTGCACAAGATTTCGCCATAGTATCCATGGAGAAACAAAACAGTCAATGTACTGATAAGGACTTCACATGAGAAATGTTTCACATAGTGCTAGGCTAAGCACTAAGCACTCCTGGCTGAACCTGCCTCTCTATCAGCTTGTTATTGGACACAAGTGAGATTTTTCAGCAGAAACATGGTTGTTAAGTCACGCTGTTCTCTTGCCTCGTACAGATGTGGCTAAAAACAGACAACCCAAGGGCAAGGTCACTGAAGGACAAATAAAAACAGAACAAGCACAGGCAGAGCAGAGCTGAGGTAATTCACAGCAGCTGCTCTGAGAGGCTGGTTCCTGCCTGGGAAAAAGACAGGAGTGAAGGCCTATTTCTCTCACTCTACTACCTACACTGACCTTCTTCAGACAATCACTGACCCACTATGTTCCATTCTTTTTCCACCTCCTTCTGACCACCAATTCCTGTGTTAACTGCTTTGACCCAGAAAAACCTAATATCTGCATATTACTTTTTTTCTTCTCAAATCCCACCTAATCAATCAATACATTTAGTCCTTAACATTCTTAAAACTCCATTTTAAAAGCTCATTGAGTCATTTAAAAGTTCAAAAAGTATGTGGACACCACTTCAACATAGTGAATTTGGCTATTTCAGCCACACCCATGCAATCTCCATAGACAAACATTGGCAGTACAATGGCCTTATTGAAGAGCTCAGTGACTTTCAACGTGGCACCATCATAAAATGTTACCTTTCCAATAAGTAAGATCATCAAATTTCTGCCCTGCTAGAGCTGCCCCGGTTACCTGTAAGTACTGTTATTGTAAAATGGAAACATCTAGGAGCAACAACAGCCCAGCCGTGAAGTGGTAGGCCACACAAGCTCACAGCTAAAACGCTTAGCGTGTAAAATCGTCTGTCCTCGGTTGCAACCGACCTGCCTCTGGAAGCAACGTCAGCATAAGAACTGTTCATCGGGAGCTTTATGAAATGGGTTTCGATGGACGAGCAGCTGCACACAAGCCTAAGATCACCATGCGCAATGCCAAGCATCGGCTGGAGTGGTGTAAAGCTTGCCACCATTGGACTCTGGGGCAGTGGAAATGCGTTCACTGGAGTAATGAACCACGCTTTACCATCTGGCAGTCGGACAAATCTGTGTTTGGTGGAGGAATTAAGGGCTAGGCCCCTTAGTTCCAATGAAGGGAAATCTTAACTTCACATCATACATTGTCATTCTAGACGATTCTGTGATTCCAACTTTGTGGCAACAGTTTGTAGATTGCCTTTTCCTGTTTCAACATGACAATGTCCCTGTGCACAAAGCGAGGTCCATAGATAAATGGTTTCTCGAGATCGGTGTGGAAGAACTTAACTGGCCTGCACAGAGCCCTGACCTCAACCCCAAGGACCACATTTGGGATGAATTGGAATGCCGACTGTGAGCCAGGCCTTATCGCCCCAAATCAATGTCCGAACTCACTAATGCTCTTGTGGCTGAATGGAAGCAAGGCCCCGCAGCAATTTTCCTACTTAATAAGGTACATCTAGGACAAGTTATATACACTTTTATGGTGCTTACCAGGCGTTTCTGTGGTTTGATGAGTGGCCTGTTGATTCCGTTCATCTTGTGGTACAGGCCGCAGGCATTGCACAGGTAGTGCCCGGTACCGTCTCGTCGCCACAAAGGAGTGGAGATGGAGCCGCAGTTTACACACTCACGACCCTCTCCCGGGAACTCCTCCAACATGTCTGTAATTTGATGAAGACAACATTTAGAGTTGTAATATTTTTTGTATGTGGTGTTGCGCTGGTTTTAATGCATGATCACACTTGAGCAAAACATGTACATGGCTTGAACTGGTTATGGAAATACCCTTGATCATCTTTAGTTTAATTGCATAATTCGTTAAATGTGGATAATTTTGTAAAATGAGAGGAATACAATTTATTTTCGTTTGCAAGTGCTATGTGTGTACCTATTTGGATATTGGGGGGGGAAAAAAACGTTTTTTTTTGTCAATTGTTGTATGTTTTCGTTCAATTTAAAGGATAGGCTATAATAAACAAATAAAATGGAAGACAAAAAAATCCAGACATGAAAGCCATAAGTTTAGACATCTTTGATGTGTAAACCCATATCGTGAACAGAACGCATCAGCGCGTGATAAATGTCCCGGCTTAGCTCGCTCGAGTAGAATTTAAAGCCCTCTCGGTGATTAAAATATATCTAGTCCGAATGTATCAATATGGATACAGGGTCATTGGCGTATCTATTAGGGCGGCTGGCGAGGCCACAGGGCTCAGACGGGTGGAATGTCAATGGGGCTCTTATCAGTGTTAAGGATCCAGGGGTCCCCATATCAATCAAGCTACTGACAGGCGACGGCCTCCTACAATTAATTGCTAGAATTCCTTGTCCACATATTGAAAGAGGGTCAATAGATAAAAACAATAACAATAGAAAAAATCGTAGGGCCCAAAAATATATTTCTTATTTTCCTCATGATGAGTGCGTAATGTGAGTGCGCCAAGAGATATGCAAGTGCTCTATATCTAATATGTTGACCACCACTTAAACCAAACTTGGTGTCGATGACTAAGCACACACACACACACACACACACACACACACACACACACACACACACACACACACACACACACACACACACACACACGCACACACACACACACAGACACATCACATACATACTCACATAACAATACACACACACCATATGTGTTAAATTACGAATGTGTATAGGTCTTTAAGTCAGCAAATCCAATATAAATAGAAAATCCACAAATTAATTTCACCAGGATGAAATTCCTATTTTTGATGTGAAACGAAATAATCAACAAACACATACTGTGCCTTGTTAGTTGGGCTCCCGAGTGGGGCAGCGGTCTAAGGCCTTGCGTTTCAGTGCTCGAGGCCTCACGACAGACACCCTGGATCGAATCCAGTGATTGGGAGAGCGGCGCACAATTGGCCCAGCGTCGTCCGGTTTTGGCTGGTGTAGGCCGTGATTGTAAATAAGAATGGCCTTGTTAAATAAAGGTCATATTGGTCATGACTGGATATGGGCTTTATGCCTACAAGAAACTGACGTCCTCATATCCATGCAACCGGTAAAGATCCTGCTTCAAAACACGTTAAACGTAATAGGCATTTTGATGTTCCACCTTCAAAGGACGTGTTGGCTGCTTGCCAAACGTGTATTGCAGACGCATTTCCAAATATCACTTTTCCGTCTGATCTGATCAAGGTGACAATTGGACAGTTTTCACTAGTGAATGTCTGTACTGATAATCAAAACACTGCAAAAGAAAACTGACAGGTGGTGGGGATTAAATTAGCACCTTAATTAATTGGTTTTATCAACCTTCTCGTTTAAAGAATGTGTATTGTGAACGCTGACAAAAAGGTTACTTTTTTTAGGCAAATTGAATCCCAGTGACTGAGTACAATCGATGGTAGAGTTTACCACATAGAGTTTACCACATAGAATGGGATTTCTCAATCGTATCAATAAATAACTGAAGAAACAACCAGGCAGAAAATTGTGAGATCAGAGCACGGGCCCCTTTAACTCTTGACAGCCACACAAACGAATAGCCTCATTTGCAAAAGTAGATCTAATCAATAAAGAACTGTTATCGAAAAAATGTTGGAAAACATTCAAGGTGAATTATCCACAACATTTAATCTTAAAAACATGATTCAGATTTATTGAAATATAGGTATATATGTTTTGTGTGCCTCCTGTAGTGCTTCTATAGACCAGTAAAGGACGACTAGGCCTGCTATATAAATTCATTCGTTTTTTGTTGTTGATTATGTGCTAATATTCTTTTCATTTGTGGCCTTCACCAATTCTCCACATACATAAGTGACACAATTTTTAAATACGAGTAGCATACATTAATTGGATATGGCAATTTCCCTTCGGTTTGAGTGGAATTGTTAGACAAACAAACACACGGTTCGCCCTATTTATCAAAGACTGTTACGTACCCAAACTGGACCTTCTCCCAGACAGGCAACCTTGCCGTCCCTGAAGACTGATCATGCCGCTCTCAAAGTGGCCTGGTGTCCAAGAGGTTGCCATCTCAGGGCTCATGTAGGCGTAGGGACTCGAGTATGATCCTCCAACAGACCGTACCAAAGCGCTGCCATACTGGTCGGCCCGACCACCGTTACTGAGCACAAGCGGGTTTTGGTAGGTTGTGTCCCTGCCTGTATTGCTGCTTACTGGCGGGCTGTGAGAGTAGGAGAACCCGGGGTGCGGATGGGGGCTGCCCGGGTTGAAGGACGAACTGTCTGTGCCAGTCTGAGGCCAGCCATGATGCCCGCCGAGGCCATGGGACTGATGGGTGGACTCGCATGTCTGCAAGTACGGCAGGGTTTGCAGCATAGCAGGCACCCTCGTAGTGGGCACGTACACGGGGGAACTCGCCGAAGGGTGCATATAGTTCCCTGCATCGTGTGCATATGGGGACTGGTTGGATGACAAAGCAAGGCTTTGGTACATTCTGACACCGTATACTCGTCCTATTTGGGAGAATATGGGTATTGACTCCTGGGACAAAGCGGGTCACGTAAAGACACTTCGGCGAGTTGTCGGCGGTTTTTCGTTATCCAGTCGCCGGATAATTAACAAATCCACTCCTGAATGAAGGGGAAAGAACCACAATCAACAAATGTGTCCTGTAATTGAGGGATTGTGTCCACTAATTAAAGAAGAAACATCACCCAGCAGTCTACAATTCGCACCTGTGGCCTGAACAGCCGGAGGCGTATTTTGACCCATCTTTTATCTTAATATTTTGTTTAGTACATTGTTTTCTCCTTTCTCTTTAAAATAATTTTTGCTATCATCTAGGTCAATCTATGGAGAATATCACGAATTAGGCCTAAAGTAAATTGATGTAAATCGCACAATCAAATAACTGCTGTAGCAATACAAGGAAAAATAGAAAACGACTTGATCAATAACAAGAGTAATATATTATCTGTATCATTGTGATTGACATTTAATGGATTAAAATGACACTAATGGTCTTCCATATCTTTGCATGTAGATATAACTAATCAGCTATCCGAGATATCCTGAGGAACACCCGACTTGCACCATGTCATTAAATCATAGGAACCTAATCAACCCACAATAGATAGAGGAGCCATATGTGTGATGCATGGGCTATATGTTTATCAATCGTAACGCAAATCACATAAACCTTGATTGCAGTGTGCACAAGAGGAATACAATTTCATACAAGAGCTCTCGTAGTATTATCTCACCAGATAAGGACGGTCGGGTGATAGTCTGTTTTTCAGAGGAGCAGCTTGAGCAGCTCTGTGGGCAAACTTCACTCAGATAGACCCAACGAAAGTGACTGTGGCTCCCACAAAGATGTCCAAAATGTCTTTGGGAATAAAAGTTTACGAGAAAAAGCAATTCCTTACTTCCCGGATGGTCCAAGTCTCTCTCTCCTATTCTTAGTATCTGAAGATAGTTACTGTCGCTGATAATTGCTGATATAACAGAGCTCCGATTCGTTCTCTACTGGAAAACTCTACTGCGAGTTATTTGTACGGACTAAGACCACGTGATGCACTCCAAGGTAGGTCTCAGGAGTTGGAGGAGGAGAGGGGCATGGAGGACGAACACCAAGCCAACATGAAGAAGAGACCCACCTTTGCTGAATTTGCTGTGTCTTGGTTGTTTTTAGAATCAATATAAGATAACATATAAAGATCGAAGAAATTGTCACAGTTCCTTCAGATTTGTGAATTTTGTTTTGATGGTCTTCATATACTTTCAAATGAATTACCTCGATTTTAACAGAACCCTTAATTTTTTTATATTTAACTAGGCAAGTCAGTTATGAACAACTTCTTATTTTACAATGACGGCCCACCTGGGCCAAACCCTCCCCTAACCCGGACGACGCTGGGCCAATTGTGCACCGCCCTATGGGACTCCCAATCACGGCCGATTGTGATACAGCCCAGGATCGAACCAGGGTCTGTAGTGCCTTAGCCCGCTGTGCCACTCGGGAGCCCAAACATAAACTCTATTGTTTTCATAGATATTAATCGCGATGGGGCATTCTAATAAATAATAGACCTACAAAATAAATGCGAAATAAAACACCGACATGTCTCAGTTAACAGTGTAGGCCTTTAGATATAATAATGCTAGTGTTTGAAGCAAGCCTTATACACATGCTGTAAAATAATGTCTCCTCTGAAAGGAAAAGTTATGCTTGGTTTTATGACAAGATAAATCAGAATGAGCTCTATAAAAACAGCAAGGCGATAAGAGATACGACCAATAACTTGGCATGATGATACAACAGCCTAATCACTCTCATTATAGACATTTTGAGTCATTGTTATATTAACGATTGACTCCACCCCCACACGAAAAAGTGCACGATAATAATTTCACAAACACGATTTTCACGATTATTAGGCCTAACACTAATTAATACCTCATGACAGAGCCGAACAAATACTGCCAACAGCAGTCCTGTAACTCACTGCAACTATCATTACTGATGATGATACAACTGTAATTAATAGGCGAACTATTATAATTGCATTATTATCATGTTGTGCTTAGTTATTAATTATTGTTATTATTATCATGAGCAGTAGTATGCGTAGAGTTAGTAGTCTTGTTGTAGTAGGAGTGGTATTAACTTCATAATAACAGTATATCGATACTTTCACACTCCCTATAATAATTACGAGGCAATAACACCATATTATATGGCTTATATATATATATATATATATATATATATCCTGATCATTTACATAATTTTATACATTTTTTGGTGAAAATAATTGTTGGTACTTGTGAATATTAGTTACCTATATTGATGATATGATATTATATCCTCATCAAGTGGTTGTTTCTAGTTTAAATTCCCATCACATTTAATATAAATCGTTAACGAGAGTATATTATTAAGATAAACAAATCCATTTGGGAGCTGTGTATTCTGTTCTGTTCATCCATGTAGGCCTGTGTATCCTGTAAATACGACTAATAAAACTCGAAACTAGACGTGTCTCAGGTAATGAGATTAATATTATCACTTCTCGTGCCCCTCAGGAGCGCAGGGCGCTAAGAGACAATCAGAGGATGCTGTGTGACTGTCTTCTACTCAATACATGTCTTTTCTTTCATCACTGCGGAGGGTCCAACGACCTGTGACTTAATCCCTCTGTTCATTTTCTACAGTCGCTTTTCAATCAAGGATGGGTTTGTTCGTCTGAATGTCTGTCATCATAGAATGGGCCGTTACTCTGACCGTCGGATCCAGTTTATTAATTAGCCACCAATCAATCAGTGTTAAAACAGTTTCGTGAGATTTCAGTGAATGCCTGACTTCAGGTTGACTCCAAAAAGTCATCGGTAGAATAAAAACAGGAAGTGTGTTTGGTGTTTTTGATTCATGGTAATTCATTAAAATGGAGAAACAATCATAATTGCTCATGTATCTCTGATTTAGATGTTATTCATAATGGGATTAATCCATCAGAAATTACCAAGAAAGAGTTTACCTAAATAACACGTAGGCCTACTAACAAAGAGGTTCAAACGATTGAACAAATTATGTATAATTGTGATCCTCTTGAGACAGATTCGCCAATGCATTGCATTTAACGAAAACATGCTGCAATGTGTGAGAAATGAACTGTAAATGATTGTTTATAACATGCAAGACAGTGAATGTGCGTGAGCAGTTTATCAATGATTACGACTGCTAATGATAGACAAACTGAAATATTTGGTATATTTCTGTCGGTAATAGCCCCATTTAAAAATGTCCTGTGTTCTAAATGACCAATTCATTATAAAATAAAACATATATAATAACCTGTGTGGGTCAACATATCTATATTAACCATTTAACTTCTCCATATAAAACACGTCATCTATAAATTATACTTGTTACCCCTAAAATAATGAGACATTTCACATTGTTGATGGAATTAACTACCGGCTACTTTTCACACACATATGAATCGTTTGGCCTACATTGAGAAACAATGGCTACCCAACAAGTTGTTAGATTACATAAAAAAAAAAAATGCAACTCATTGTAGGAATAAACAATAAAACAAATCCACTCATCATATCGTTTTTATTTATTTTTTCCATTTCGAAAAAAAAGTTCATAAATATCATGTCAAGTGTCATTTTGCGTGGGCAGCGGGACCTTCAGCTCTCTAATGGATTTGTATCTTTATTCTATTCTATTCTATTCTATTCTATTCTATTCTATTATCCTTTACGATTTATATCAAATGTGATGAGGACATGTTAGTTAAATAAAAGCAGGCCCATTCTCATTACAGGCCAAATCAGACAACCATTAAAAGGCCACGCAGATAATATTGGTTATTCAATTTAGATAGGGTTGTTGTAGAAATTACATACTTACGCACAATATAAACTATGTAGGCCTACGGTAGAAATAATCGTCTTTATTATTTATGGTGTGAAAGAGACATAGGCTATTTGCTCTGCTGCAGTATAGAATATGGTTATGAAATCAAATAAATCGTATTAAACGATAATTGTTTCTGTGACCCTATAGTGAACCGTCAACCTACATGCCCTTGGCGTCTCCCCAAAAGCCTCAAAAGTCTACCAAAGTTATTTGATCCTTTACCTATTACCCATCATTTTTTTCCCTCGGTCTGCGGCTGTCATAATCCCACTATTTCACAGACAACCAAACCGGTGGGCTAGCGAGCTGTGTAATTCTCGTCTCTCACTGCAGAGGCTGATACCAACGCTTATGAATGAGGTGCCTAGTGAGGCCTGCTCCGCGCGAGCCTCATTACGCAGTTCATCACGCTGCTCCAAGCGGCTCTGTGAAGGGGGCCCGGATCGCGCTGCACCCTGTCTCCGGTCAGTCTCTGGTTATGTAAATACAATGTAAGATGCACTCGGTGCAATCCTTAAGCACCTATTTGTTATTTATGTCCGTTTTAGTAATGTTCTGTTTCTCTCTCTGGTATCCACTAGGGAGAAATTGTCTTTTGATTAATGCCTTTTAACTTTGATAATCTACAAATGTGACGCCATTATAATTTGTGGGTACATTCCTTCAACTTGAATGGAATTTGAGGGTTTATCTTCATTTTCCATATAATCCCAGTGATAGTTCAGGAATTTCCAAAGGTATTTATTGTCTATGAATGGACAGATTAGAATAGTAGGCTACAGTCACTTGGAGAGACACCAAGACATCTGCAGAATCTGAGGGCTGGGGAGGTCCCTTTGGAGTGTGTGTGTGTGTGTGTGTTTGTGTGTGTGTGTGTGTGTGTGTGTGTTTGTGTGTGTGTGTGTGTGTGTGTTTGTGTGTGTGTGTGTGTGTTTGTGTGTGTGTGTGTGTCTCTGTGTGTGTGTGTGTGTGTGTGTGTGTGTGTTTGTGTGTGTGTGTGTGTGTGTGTGTGTGGCTGGACCACACGCAGTATGTCTGCTGATCATATTTACTCATGTCTGATTCTGTGTGATATTTGTGTGTGGTGTGCTGTGGTTGTCCCAACATGGATTTCTGTGTGATGTGATTGTCATATGGTTGTCTGTGCGTCTGTCTGTGCGTCTCCCTCTGTGTGTGTGAGAATGGCTCTGGCCTGGCTCTCACAGTCTTGGGGGAACTGTGGAGGGAACGGTGGAGCCAGGCTGGGCCTGGTCTGGGCTGGTCCTGGAGAATGTGGAGTAGGAGTCAGCCTAATCTCCAGCGCACAGAGAGGCTGGCTCCTGTCTGCCTGTCTGCCACTTCCCTATCTGTGTGTTTCATTTCACACTGTCAGTCCCTATCTCTACTGCAGCACTGGGGCTCAGCAGGGCTCCACATGCAGGGGACTACCAACACACACACACACACACACACACACACACACACACACACACACACACACACACACACACACACACACACACACACACACACACACACACACACACACACACACACACACACACACACACACTTTTTGTGTGCATCTGATGAATTGGTGAGGATATAGGAATATTGAGACAATATGCATTATCTCTGTTGATACATAATAGCCACTTGAGGTAAACCCTTAACACATACTCTTGCATCACCTACCACTATCGTATTTGAGGGTATTTTCACACACATCTGTTTAACCGTTTAGAAATTAAAGCACTTCATGTATTTAGTCCCCCCATTTTAATATGCTTTTTTTCTCCATAACTATTAAGACAAATTCACTTATAGTGTATTAAAGCAGTCAAAAGTTTCGTATTTGGCCCCATATTCCTAGCACGCAATGACTACATCAATGATCTACAAACTTGTTGGGTGCATTTGCAGTTTGCTTTTGTTGTGTTTCCGATTATGTTTTGCCCAATAGGAACTGAATGGTGAATCATGTATTGTATAATTTTTTTGTCACTTTTGTTGTAAATAAAAATGACAAAATGACACAATACATTATTCACCATTCAGTTTCTATTGGACAGAACATCATCTGAAACACAAACAAAACAAACTGCAAATGCAAGTTTGTAGAGTGCTGGGACAAAATACTAAACTTAAGGCTACTATAAGTGAATTTGTCCGAAGAATACTAGATACATAAAGTGCTTTCAATTTGAAATGGCAAAACAGATATGAAAATATCCTCAAATTTAAGGTGACATTCTGTACTATGAAACATTTGATCTCAAAACCAAAATGCTGGCGTATTGACCCAAATTGACAGATTTTAGCTTCACCGTCCAAATAAATACAGAGGGAGTGTAGATGCACCACTTATATTTATTACAGCCAGTTCTTCGTGCCTAACATAAATGTCTGCATAACTACGTAGCCATACATTTATAAATGTATCGGAGAAACCATTTTAACAGCATCACCCTCACACGGTGACTGTTGCTTTTGCCTATATGTTGGACTGTATAGAATAGCAATCCTCTCGCTGTGGGGGTAAAGTTCACACAGCTTTGTTAAAGCAAGCAAACCCAACTGAGTCTGTGTTGAGTGGGCTGTGGGGGTGCACACCTGGTCCGTGTGTCTACACACTGTAGCAACCTGGACAGACAAAGATAGAAACCCACAGTTAACCATGAACCACTGAGAAACGATAGTGCAGAAAGTCCTTTCTAGAAAATGGCACATCGAAGTGCCTCTACTTGTAGACTTTTTAGGCCATATACACTATAGCTTACTTCTGTGTTTCACATTGACACTAGTGGATATCTTGCTGTGTGAGTGTTAGGAGATTTTATGATTTTGAAACTCCAATCCAAATCAGTTTGACTTTTTTTCCCGCCTGTGAAACGTTACTGACTCAGTCAAAGTAACAGGACGGCGTTCGCTTCCTGTGGAAATACTTTGTTCACAAGCTTTCAATGAAATCAGAAAGAGAAATACCTGGATTAGATAAGGGACCGAATCGCTCCTGAAGGAGCAAACACTGGTGGATTTCAGTGAGCTCCGCTATGTGAACTAGCTGGGGCACTGAGGAGGCATGGGATTACTGAAGGTGTTCTCTGGAAGGTGAGGAGTCAACTGGCGGTCAGAGAGAGAGAGAGAGAGAGAGAGAGAGAGAGAGAGAGAGAGAGAGAGAGAGAGAGAGAGAGAGAGAGAGAGAGAGAGAGAGAGAGAGAGCGCGCGATGTAGAGAGATAGAGAGAGAGAACAAGAGAGAGAGAGAGAGAGAGAGCGAGGGAGGATAGACTTTGCTCTGGGTAGACCCCACTGCGGTAATGTGCCACAGCTTCTATAGCTACAATTAAATAGCATTATGGTCTTATTGGCTTAAACGTTACGTGAACAAACTATTTGAATGACGTCAGAATACATATTAGGTGTTTCAGTTATATGGGAGATCCAGGTCAGGTCAGATGAGATATGGCTTCTTTGACATTAAGAATGCTCATATTGATCAAATAAAGAAAACATTAATTTGTTGTGATTTAATAATTCCACAGAGGCCAGTCTTGGTTTAGCTCCCTTACTTGTTTTGTATTATGCAAAAAGTTATTAGGATTGGATCTACCTCTCTTCTCTGTTTAAAAAAATAATAATTTGACCAAATCAAATGAAATTGTATTAGTCACATGAGCCAAATACAACGGGTGTTGTACTCCTTGAAATCCTTGCTTACGAGACCTACCCAACGATGCAGAGTTAAAAAAAATTATAATAAAGAGAAAAATAGCAACACAGGAGGAATAAAATACACAAGAATGGAGCAACAAACAGGGAGTTTCAGTACCAGATCAGTGTGCAGGGGTACGAGGTATTTTAACACTTCATCTTCTGCAGATTGAGCCTTTTTTGTCCAAACCGCAATGAACAGTTAAATAGAGTGTGAAACATCTCCCCCCACAGTCCCATAAAAAGACAATTTGCACAGATCATTTACCACCACCACCCAGCACATCCCTGCAACCAGCTGTCAGAGGGCCAGCCGCTGGCTGCAAACAAACAACTTAGGTGGAGAGACGGCCCGAATAATGACAGAGGGCCTGAATACAGTAGGTGACAGGGGGCTTGAGTGTGTTACACATTAACTGTCCAATTGATCCAGGTGGATTTCCTTTGCTCACTCATAGCTGGGCTAGAGTACATGGGTCAGTCAGGACAAACAAATGGAATAGATTGGGATGGGACAGAAGAGTCAGGTGATGATAATGGAAAAAGGGGAGGTGCAATATTGATGGCTGTTTGACTGCAGGTGAGCAGACTCTTTTGGTCATGTTTTGGGTGGCAAAAACAGTCGAAGAGCCCCCTATATGATTGAACAGTGGAGGTTTAGGAAACAAGGGACTTTGAAAGGTGTTCTTGGAGTTACAATGGTGTTAGAGATTAGAGGACTCCTGTGGACCAGGGATTCCCAATGTGTTTCCCACAGGCCAGGTTTGGGGTTAGGGCATGAGTGGTCCTCTGTAGCTCATTTGGTAGAGCATGGCGCTTTGGCACTTGCAAAGACAGGATAGTGGGTTCAATTTCTTGGACCATACAGTATATACATCAACATGTATGCACACATGACTGTAGATTGCGTTGTACAAAAGTGTCTGCTAAATGGCTGGGCATTTATTATTATTATTAGTATTATATATTAGAGGGACTGGAGTGGATATGTACCGTACTGTAGCTCACTCATATATATATATATATATATATATATATATATTTATTTATATATATAGATATATATATGTCCATTTTTTCAGTCTGGTGATAATACCAGACTGGCCCTTATGTTGAGAAGATGCAACTCAACACATGTCTGTCTCCATGGTTGCTGTATACAATGAATCCTGATAAAGGAATTTTCATAGAACCCCCTTGTTGACACTAGTAAAATAATATTCTACACATACAGTATATAGACGGGTATGCTGAGAAAAACACTGTTCTCTGCTTAAACCGGGCAGATCCCAGACCTAGCGTCAATAACAGACTGGCCCGCTTATCTTCAGTAAATTCCACTCAACACATTTGCCTACTCAATGCCTGCTGTAGGTTTGCTGGAATGCCCAGGTAAGCCTTTTGTCCCAGATTCCCCCCTCCTCCACACCTCTCGACCATTCTATTTCACTGTGGTGAGCAACACCCTAAACCCCCCCTCCCAGTGAGTGCGCACACACACACACACACACACACACACACACACACACACACACACACACACACAGAGAGAGAGAGAGAATGCTGATAACGGACTGAGGGCAATATGCATAAATAGCGCTCACTCCACACTCCCCAATGACCCACCACTAATGCATTAGTGACCTTGAGAACCTATCGCAGAACAAACACACACTCATATACTGTACCCCTAGTCAAAGAACCACTTACACATGCACACACCCCTGAACAGTGTCAAGAATGTCAGATTGGGCCTCCAAAAAATGTATTCTATGTTTGAACACATTGTAGCTCAAATCAAGTCTAATTTTATTTGTCACATGCTTCGTAAACAACAGGTGTAGATCTACAGTGAAATGCGGTACACTCTTAGAAAAAAGGGTTCCAAAAGGGTTGTTCGGCTGTTCCAATTGGAGGACCCTTTGTAGAATCCTTTTTGGTTCCAGGTAGAACCCGTTTGGTTTCCACATAGAACCCTCTGTGGGGTTCTACAAAGGGTTCTTCTATGGGGAAAGCCGAGGAACCCTTTTAGGTTCTAGATAGCACCTTTTTTTCTAAGAGTGTGATTTATTGGGACAAAGGTGATTCAACAGAAAACTGCAGGCTTGTTGAAATTTTCATGGAAAAGTGTAACTGCAGCAATCCCTGTGACAACAGAAAGCTGCACACAGTGGTTACTCTCAAGGGATCATTAAGTCATCTGTCTTCTGTGTGACTGTTCTCAGAGTTTATCTGCATCGCGTTAGTTTCTCAAAGTAAACACTTTCAGTGAGCTTGGTTCTGTATCGGATCTGAGGTTCCCTCATATTTTAAGTGTTCCAGGTACCTCTTTGGTATACCAATGGCAGTACATCTGAATTGAATGGAGGTGCTGCTGAGAAAGTGGCATATAGGAAATCCTCCATGCCAGCCCCTCTCCACCTCCACACAGCTACATTCCTACTCTGCTTTTGGACTTTACCCATTAACAATGGGCCAGGACTCATTCACTCTACCCTGGGACTCTCGGTCCTCCCCGCGGCACTGTGGGACACCGATGAGACAGACACACAAACAAACCTCTCCTAAACCCATCACAGACACCTTAGCATGCACATGTTTCCCAAACTTACCTTATGTTCACGTAAGAACGTACGAGAGCACGTATGCAAGCAGGTAGGCAAGTATGTACACACAGGCAAGTATGTCACAGAGCCTGCATCACAGTGCTACAGCAGAACAGGGATTGTTCTCTGCTGGACTTGGGATGGTGTTTGTTTAGTCACCCTCCAATCGTTAGCTGAGGTTATGCAAGGCATATCACCTGCATTGGCTTCACCTGATTAATTGTGTTGACCGTTTCGCTTCTCTTATCACACACGTACACGCACACACAAAGATATATAAACAGATATAAACAAATGTATGTGAAATATTTGTTAAAGGAATGGACTACAATAATAATATAGAAAAATCTCTGCACATCAATATGACAAAATCATAATCGTCATCATCACAGTAGTACATTTAAGTGTATATCATGTTTATATGTTTTTACTTTACAGAAATACATTTTCATTCAGTAGTTTACATGCCAAATCTCCAGGATAACCAAACGTATTATGTGATCATCAATTAAGAGCAGTCGGTTTAAGTAATAGTAAAATGTCTTTTGACAAAAGAGAAGAGAATCATATTAAAAGTAATGTGAACATTGCACCGTGAAAGGCAATTACTTTATATAAACATGTTTGGGTGGCAGGTGGCCTAGTGGTTAGAGCATTGGGCCAGCAACCAGAAGGTTACTGGATCAAATCCCCAAACTGACAAGGTAGAAATCCGTCATTCTGCCCCTGAGCAAGGCAGTTAACCCACTGTTCCCCAGGCGCTGAAGAGGTGGATGTTGATTAATGCAGCCCTCTCTAATTTAGAGGGGTTCGGTTAAATTCAGAGGACACATCTCAGTCGAATACAAGACACATCTCAGTTGGACAACTGACACCTTTTGCAAGGTGAAGCATGTAATTCTACATGAAAACACTGATTAAGTTTTGTGAAAAGTGACTGTGATTTTGTGTGTTGAACTGCCTTTTTTGATGATGTGTTTTGAGTTTTGTACTAAGGGTTGTGGAAATGTACCACATACTTGTGAAAATCGCACCAAAGCGATTAAAAAAAAACACATTTTTATACACATGTATAATACAGTACATGGACAAAACAATCTGAAAACAACACATAACATGGGCTGAGAGAAAAATCAAAACCTCCACAATGGTTGTTTTGTTCAGCTTTTTGTGTAGGACTTCTTCGGATGACCCTGCAGGCGTTGGGGTCAGGCTTGTTTGCTGGTGACTGAATGGTTGTAATCTGAACAGTTATAATGAACTGCCTGGATTCCTGAACGCAGCAACCCGGGTGAATATTTCAATCCGGGTGAATATTTCAACCCGGGTGAATATTTCAACCCGGGTGAATATTTCCACGAAACTTCAGCATCAATGGTAGCCTATTTATTAATTGATTAGATAGCTCAATTATTTTGGAGAAGAAAACAAATGTGTAGGCGTAATTTGACTTTCAAGTATCTGTTCGGTTGTCATCGTTAGCCCATGATTGAGAACATCATAAATCAGACCTCAATCTACGAACAGTGATACACTCTAAAAAAAGAAAAGGTTCCTGGAGTATCCTTTAGGGGTTCCTCAAATTGAAACTGTGGGGGGAACCCATATAAGTTCTTCATAAATGGATCCTCAAAGAACCTTTTGAATAACCTTTTTTGAACTACCCCTATTATTTATAATAATAATAATATGCATAACAAAAACACAACATTGTAGTTCTCAGTGTTTATTACGATTTTAATGGGAAATATGAGGTAAACTCCCAGCAGAGCCCCAAGTCCAATGGTTATATCCTCTGGCCTCTTGATGTTAATGTGTTGATGTTCTCTGTTTCCATAGCCAGACTGATTTTGTAGTGGATGGCGATTGAACAGGTTTCCTGTTATATTCATCAGAGGTGTAGGGAGGGTGAAGTTCGTAAATCCCCAAAATAGTAATTACACAGATGATTAACAAAACACGCACACAACATAATTCATGCCTTGGGTTTTTGTGGTTAATGTGAATGAAAAAAAGCTGTTTTGATAATGGTTTTCGTACCTTGTCCATAATGTAGAGGCCTATGGGATGTTCATTGACGAGGTCAGGGAGGACGAGGGTAAATGTGATCTGCATAACATATCAATACCAATTGACATACCTTTCTACTGTATGTCTCCTCGTCTGCATACCTGCAGACACAGACACAAAAGTGAGCAGTTCAGTCATCTGCACACAAAACAGCTAGCCTTCAACATATTATTATAGCCTACATATTCTCACCTCTTTGTTGATTGATATCCATTGAATTGTGTCCATCATTTTCTGTTTTTAAAAGATTGGCACAAATATGAAAGATATCAATTTAGATCATACAAGGGACAAACCTCGCCTTACATTGAAGAGATCTCCAGTTAAGTGCCTGCACCGGTTGTCCATTCAAATGTTTCTGTTGGGAAGTTAGGTTCCTGCAAGAACCCCCACCAACTAAGGAGGTTCCTCGATGAACCCCACCTCCTATGGGGTTCTTGGTAGAACATTTTGGGGGCCATTTTCAGTGCCAAGAACCCTAAGGTTCTTCAAAGAACTCTGAGGATCTTAGAAGAAACCTTGCTGAACCCCACATTTTTTGAGTGTATGGCAAAAGCCTACATTATTTTTCATATTCTAAAATGTATCTGTGGTAAGCAATGACAAGGCAATTGAATGGCAATATAAAGGACAACTTATGCTGCCAGATATTATTTGGCATAAAAATGAAGCTCCAAAAATAGCAGGGCACGTAGGCCTAGGTATATACACTATTTTCAAGATAAAAATGACATAATTATCCTACATTTAATACCATCAAAAGACTCTAGTATAACCTCTTACTCGTGCTATTCACATCCATGTAACAAGCAATACGAAAATATAGTTTACATTGAAATTACGTCAATTTACCTAATGCAACTAACTAAAACAGATGTTTTTCTCTGTGAAAATGTAATCACATATTGGCCTACATGCGCGTGGCCATGCGTACCTGACACCTCGTGGGAAAACGGCTCAGAGCGCTCTTGACTTGTTCAGGTCAAGGAATTAACACCATCGTCAGCCAAAGTAATAAATAAGGTACATCGCAAAATAACAGGCCGTAGGTGCACTACATGCATTACATAAAATCAGCAGAGGGGGGCGGTGGTGAAACATATCACAAGGAAATGTGAGTGGACGTTTGTCCTGTGAGTTTCTCCTGCACTGCGCCTATACTGCAGTCTACAGCAGACCCGCTTCGCTGGAATACCAACCTTGCAATTACTCATAATGAAAGCTTGTCAAACATTGGTCTCTCGAGTGATTGGGACCTCATACATGCTTGGATGTGTGTCTGTTCAATTGTTTTGCAATCTGATGATAGAATAGTTTTCTATAATAGGTTAACCATGCAACTTTTATAATCAACTATTAGTTTACAGATAAGACAGTACAAATGAATCAGATAATATTGAACAGAGCTTTTGATTAAATTACATAGGCCTATCTTGTGAATTCAATTAATTTATAATGAGCAAATCAAGCAAGAGTATTTTGCTTCTGTTGTAAATTATTTAAGAATTATTTTGATAAATTATGTTGCTTTAAAATACATATCACCATTTTGTTAAAATACATGTCACCATTTTGGTGGTGATACTTGCTAAGCTGTCCCTCAGAGTTAAAGAAGACTATATCAAGATTGCTTTTAAACTTATTGAATAATGATTCTAATTGAATTATTGCCACATAATGTATAGGCCTATTGACAAAACCTGAGAGCCTTTTGATAAGCCCTATTCTTGTAAAAACCGCCCTGGTTATATGTTACAGTGTTTGGGAAGTAAAACAAGTTCACCAATGATACAATAATTTCAGCCTAAGACATCGTAGAGTTTGCATTACTATTGGCTATATACAGTATCATCCATTGAAACCACAGGAATTAAGGCTGACTGGCAAAATCCCATCTCTGTTGACCTCCGTAGGAAGTCAATAATTCAATTATTCTCTCTCTCTCTCTCTCTCTCTCTCTCTCTCTCTCTCTCTCTCTCTCTCTCTCTCTCTCTCTCTCTCTCCTCAGGAAAGGGTCGTCACAGGGGACTTAATAATTCCCAGGGTGCATCGTTGAGAGGGAAACAGGGCTCTTAGCTTACTCAACATAATCATATTAGCCAGCACTTCACTAAATAAAGCAAAAGGGCCTTCTCATCAAATCGCCACAGCCACTAAGTGGGCCTCAGAGGCTCTGCGAAATGCAACCCACTCCTCAGAGAGAGAGAGAGAGAGAGTCAAATCAATTTAAATAAACTCAAATAACATTTTATTTGTCACATGTAGACTAACAGTGAAATGCTTCCTTACAGACGCATCTCAAAAATGCAGAGAGAAAGAAAATAGAAAAATAATAGAAAAGTAATAATAAATACACAATGAGTAACAATAACTTGGCTATATACACTGAGCGTACAAAACATTAGGAACTCTTTCCATGACAGACTGACCAGATGAATCCATGTGAAATCTATGATCCCTTATTGATGTCACCTGTTACAGCCACTTCAATCATTGTAGATGGAGGGGAGGAGACGGGTTAAAGAAGGATTTTAAAGACAATTGAGACATGGATTGTGTATAGGTGCCATTCAGAGGGCGAATGGACAAGACAAAAGATTTAAGTGCCTTTGAATGCGGTCTGGTAGTTTCCCGTGTGTATCAAGAATGGTCCACCACCCAAAGGACATCCAGCGAACTTGACACAACTGTGGGAAGGCATTGGAGTCCACATGGGCCAGAATCCCTGTGGAACGCTTTTGACACCTTATAGAGTCCATGCCCCGACAAATTGAGGCTGTCCTGAGGGGAATAGGGGGTGCAACTCAATTTCAGGATGGTGCTCCTAATGTTTTGTAAACTCACTATACAAGGGGTACTAGTACTGAGCTGTGCAGGGGTCCAAGGTAATTGAGATAGATACAGTGCCTTGCGAAAGTATTCGGCCCCCTTGAACTTTGCGACCTTTTGCCACATTTCAGGCTTCAAACATAAAGATATAAAACTGTATTTTTTTGTGAAGAATCAACAACAAGTGGGACACAATCATGAAGTGGAACGACATTTATTAGATATTTCAAACTTTTTTAACAAATCAAAAACTGAAAAATTGGGCGTGCAAAATTATTCAGCCCCTTTACTTTCAGTGCAGCAAACTCTCTCCAGAAGTTCAGTGAGGATCTCTGAATGATCCAATGTTGACCTAAATGACTAATGAGGATAAATACAATACACCTGTGTGTAATCAAGTCTCCGTATAAATGCACCTGCACTGTGATAGTCTCAGAGGTCCGTTAAAAGCGCAGAGAGCATCATGAAGAACAAGGAACACACCAGGCAGGTCCGAGATACTGTTGTGAAGAAGTTTAAAGCCGGATTTGGATACAAAAAGATTTCCCAAGCTTTAAACATCCCAAGGAGCACTGTGCAAGCGATAATATTGAAATGGAAGGAGTATCAGACCACTGCAAATCTACCAAGACCTGGCCGTCCCTCTAAACTTTCAGCTCATACAAGGAGAAGACTGATCAGAGATGCAGCCAAGAGGCCATTGATCACTCTGGATGAACTGCTTAGATCTACAGCTGAGGTGGGAGACTCTGTCCATAGGACAACAATCAGTCGTATATTGCACAAATCTGGCCTTTATGGAAGAGTGGCAAGAAGAAAGCCATTTCTTAAAGATATCCATAAAAAGTGTCGTTTAAAGTTTGCCACAAGCCACCTGGGAGACACACCAAACATGTGGAAGAAGGTGCTCTGGTCAGATGAAACCAAAATTGAACTTTTTGGCAACAATGCAAAATGTTATGTTTGGCGTAAAAGCAACACAGCTGAACACACCATCCCCACTGTCAAACATGGTGGTGGCAGCATCATGGTTTGGGCCTGCTTTTCTTCAGCAGGGACAGGGAAGATGGTTAAAATTGATGGGAAGATGGATGGAGCCAAATACAGGACCATTCTGGAAGAAAACCTGATGGAGTCTGCAAAAGACCTGAGACTGGGACGGAGATTTGTCTTCCAACAAGACAATGATCCAAAACATAAAGCAAAATCTACAATGGAATGGTTCAAAAATAAACATATCCAGGTGTTAGAATGGCCAAGTCAAAGTCCAGACCTGAATCCAATCGAGAATCTGTGGAAAGAACTGAAAACTGCTGTTCACAAATGCTCTCCATCCAACCTCACTGTGCTCGAGCTGTTTTGCAAGGAGGAATGGGAAAAAATTTCAGTCTCTCGATGTGCAAAACTGATAGAGACATACCCCAAGCGACTTACAGCTGTAATCGCAGCAAAAGGTGGCGCTACAAAGTATTAACTTAAGGGGGCTGAATAATTTTGCACGCCCAATTTTTCAGTTTTTGATTTGTTAAAAAAGTTTGAAATATCCAATAAATGTCGTTCCACTTCATGATTGTGTCCCACTTGTTGTTGATTCTTCACAAAAAAATACAGTTTTATATCTTTATGTTTGAAGCCTGAAATGTGGTAAAAGGTCGCAAAGTTCAAGGGGGCCGAATACTTTCGCAAGGCACTGTATGTACATATAACTAGGAATACAGTGACAGATAGCAAACAGTAGCAGCAGCGTATGTGATCAGTTAAATAATATAGTGCAAAAAGGGTCCATGCAGGTAATCCGGGTAGCTATTTGGTTAACTATTTAACTAACTATTTAGCAGTCTATGGCTTAGGTGTAGAAGCTAATCAGGGTCCTGTTGGTTCCAGACTTGGTGAATCGACACCACTTGCCGTGCTGTAACAGAGAGTACAGTCTATGACTTGGATGGCTGGAGTCTTTGACAATTTTTAGAACTTTCCTCTGACACCGCCTGATATAGAGGTCTTGGATGGCAGGGAGCTTGGCCCCAGTGATTACTGGGCTGTACGCACTACCCTCGTGGGTGAACAGGGAGTGCAGGAGGGGACTAAGCACGCACCCCTGAGGAGCCCCTGCGTTGAGTGTAGGCACGGTGGATGTGTTGTTGCCTACCTTTACCACCTGGGGGAGTGTGGGGGAGTGTGTGTGTGTGTGTGTGTGTGTGTGTCCAAGAATGTCATAGCATCAAAGAAACATGTTAATGTCTGTTAATGTCTGTACATGTTGATGTCTGTTTTAACGTGGTCAAGGCAAAGACAGATTTCATCATTACGTGGACAATAACAATGTTTTCTCATTTTGTAATATATTTAATGGAGCTGTTATGATTCTGTTACAGATAGGGTCATTCTGTCATTCTGTTGAAGCATAAGACCAGACAAAGATATACAGATATTTAAAAATTCCTATTCGCATAAAATATAGGAATAACTGGAGACATGAATTTTGTGTGGTGTTAAATGTATTATTACTAAACTCTGTAATATGATAATTATTCTGTATATTTAGTCTGTTTTTCGAGTGGCCGTCCACAGGTAAGCCTACAACAGGAATATAAATGTGAAAATGTGGATGAGAAAATATGAAATAAACTGAATATATGAATTGATATGAGTCTGAATATTGTAGGCCTGTCTACCTGTTACCGAATAAATAACAACATGACTAAAAATGTGATCACAAAAAAAGCATATCACAACAAAATCACACTCAAATGCACACACAAGCACAAATACACACTTTATTAATACAATTCAACCCTACATTTTGAGCACCTGGTCCCTGCGGCACAGAGTCGATCAGGTTTGCTATCCAAGGCAGTTTTTGGCAATGGTGAGCTTCATCATGGGGGAAATCTGAGCTTGTTAGAGAGATGGAGAGAGAAAGAGAGAGAGAGGGAAGGGGAGAAAAGAGGTGTGTCTGCACTCTGTCAGAGAGTTCCCCATGCTCTCTATCAGAGTTGAGCTATCTGGGGATCTTGCCCATTCTATTCTGGGACACCACTGAGGTAAGCACATCCCAAAGTGGTCCTGGACCTGCCCAACCACACCAGGGAGGGGATGCCACCGTCTCTCTCCATTGAGTCAATAGCACATCCTGCATAGTCACTGACTCACTGGGTTGACCTTCGCTGCTCCGCCCCTCAACGCTTTCATGAGGATTATATACAAGGTATGAGAGCGGAAATAGAGCGATAGAGAGGAGAGCGAGATAGAGAGGGGGGAAAGAGAGGAGAGAGAGGGGGAAAGAGAGGAGAGAGAGAGAGGGGAAAGAGAGGAGAGAGAGAGAGGGAAAATCAGGTTAAACAGAACATCTCATTCCAAAATCATGGAATTAAAATGGAGTTCGTCCCCCCCTTTGCTGCTATAACAGCCTCCACTCTTCTAGGAAGACTTTCCACTAGATGTTGGAACATTGCTGCTGTGACTTGCTTCCATTCAGCCACAAGAGCATTAGTGAGGTCGGGCACTGTTGCTGGGTGATTAGGTCTGGCTCGCAGTCGGCGCTCCAAATTATACCAAAGGTGTTCGATGGGGTTGAGGTCAGGGCTTTGTTCTGGCCAGTCAAGTTCTTCCACACCGATCTTGACAAACCATTTCTCTATGGACCTCACTTTGCGCACAGGGGCACTGTCATGCTGAAACAGGACGGGATAATCCACAAACTGTTGCCACAAAGTTAGAAGCACAGAATTGTCTAGAATGTTATTGTATGCCATAGCGTTAAGATTAACTAAGGGACCTAGCCTGAACAATGAAAAACAGCCTCAGACCATTATTCCTCCTCCACCAAACTTTACAGTTGCCACTCTGCATTCGGACAGGTAGCATTGTTCCGGCACATTTCCACTGCTCCAGAGTCCAATCGTGGCGAGCTTTACACCACCCCAGCCAAAGCTTGTTTGCCAATGTTTGTCTATGGAGATTGCATAGCTGTGTGCCCAATTTTATACAACTGTCAGCAACGGGTGTGGCTGAAATAGATGAATCCACTAATTTGAAGGTGTGTCCACATACCTTTGTACATATAGTGTATCATGGTTGGAAGAGGTGAGGATGCTGTTCATGGAAAAGCATCCATGTTATCATCTCAATGTACACTGCAGTATACACATTTACACAACACATATGTCAATATACTAGGACAATATACTAGGATGGGGGCCAATAAAAAGTACACACACAAGCCCATAGAATACACGCTGACAGAGACTGGCTGTGAGTTATGACCAGGTCAAACGGCTGGTAATTAAAGACAGAGTGACACGTTAGTGTGGAGCGGTGGCCATGCAGTCACAAACCCCTCCTGTCTGTTCCCGACTCCCCGCCTCAGTGATGGGTCAACAACCCATGACGATGGTAGGAGACGAGGCTCATCCAAGCTGCACAGTTATGATACCCTGTCTCTCTGACAGTGATGAACGGACCATCCCATTTTTACGATGTCCCGTGTGTGTTCAGTGCAGTTGAATACCTGTGTGAGTGTCAGTGTGAGTGAGAGAGAGAGAGAGGCATATCAGACCTCAATAGTCGAGTAAAATCACATATATATGTTTATACAGTACATATATTTGTTTACCTTTATTTAACTGGGCAAGTCAATTAAGAACAAATTCTTATTTACAATGAGAAAGAGGCGAACGGGCCCTGCGGGGACAGGGGTTGGGATTAAAAATACAAATGTAGGACAAAACACACATCACGACAAGAGAGGCACAACAACACTAAATCAAGAGAAACCTATGACAACAACACAACATGGCTACAACACATGACAACACAGCATGGTAGCAACACAACATGGCAGCAGAACAACATGGTAGCAGCACAAACATGGTACAAACATTGTTAGGCACAGACACCAATACAAAGGGCAAAAAGGTAGAGATAATGATACATCATGTGAAGCAGACACAAGTGTCAGTAAACGTGTCCATGTTTGAGTCTTTGACTGTAGAGATGGAGAAAGAACTTGTTCCAGTAGCTAGCTGCAGCAAACTGAAAAGAGGAGCAATTTACGGATGTGTGTGCTTTGAGGACCTTGAACCGAATGTGACTGGCAGAATGGGTGCTGTATGTGCAGGAGGCGGGTTGGAGTAAGTATCTCAAATAGGGGGGAGTGAGACCTTAAGAGGGTTTTATAAATAAACATCAACCAGTGGGTCTTGCGCCTGGTTTACAGAGATGACCAGTTTACAGAGGAGTATAGAGTTCAATGATGTGTCCTATAGGGAGCATTGGTGGCAAATCTGATGGCGAATAGTAAAGAACATCTAGTCTCTCGAGAGCACCCTTACCTGCCAATCTATAAATGACCTCTCTGTAATCTAGCATGGGCAGAATCAGGGTTAGTTTGACAGCTGGGGTGAAAGAGGAGTGATTACGATAGAGGAGTCTAGATTTAACCTTAGCCTGCAGCTTGGATATGTGCTGAGGGAAGGACAGTGCACCATCTAGCCGTACTCCCAAGTACTTGTGTGAGGGGACGACCTTAAGCTCTAAACAAGGGGTTCTTAAACCTTTTCAACCTGGGACCCAATGAGAAATTCTGTGTTTTCCTGGGACCCAAGCTTATGAAAACATGCAACTACGTTGTAAATATCGTTACATTTCATTTCCCTTATGCCTAAAACAAATGCAACATAGACAAAAATAAATAACAATGAAAGACCCATATAAATAGAATCATATAAATTCTGAACTGGAATAAACTGATTGATCACATCACACAGATGTATAACAGAACACACACACACACACACACACACACACACACACACACACACACACACACACACACACACACACACACACACACACACACACACACACACACACACACACACACACACACACACATACACACCTAATGAGAGGCGTGAGGCTGGCTTAAGTTTTCAACAAGCAGGTCTATTCTGGGCTCTGTTTTTGATGGTACAACCCTCAGCATTTAGTTTCTGTAATTTTCTTTTAAGTATGCTAAAGTTGAGAACCCTGACTCGCATAGGTATGTGGTGCCAAACTGGAACAAAACATCTACTGCTTTCTCTGCCAGGCAGGAGACCGCTTCCTACTGTAGAAGAGCAACCCAGCACTGAGTGTGTTTGCCTCAAAAAGCATATTGCTGCCATTGCTTGCTTGCAGTGTCACTAAGGTCTCCATCTCTTGCAGACTTAGTCCCACTGTAGGTCTGATGAGGATACTCCTTGAAAGGCATATCTCACCCATTTATGTTTTTGAGATCTCATTTTTTGCTGCCCCCTCACCCAAAAGAGACACACAGACATTTGATGAGCTCCTCTGCTATACTGTGGGTTTCTTTGCCTGGGCAATATTTAGGCTCACCTGATATGATTCTTTGAGGATAGCTCTGTTCCCTTTGAATAAGAGAAAGCATTTTGTCAAAAGCCAGCTTTAATGAGCTATCATGTTAGTTTGTGTGTGTGTGTGTGTGTGTGTGTGTGTGTGTGTGTGTGTGTGTGTGTATGTGTGTGTGTGTGTGTGTGTGTGTGTGTGTGTGTGTCTGTTCTGGTCTATATACAGTTGAAGTCGGAAGTTTACATACACCTTAGCCAAATACATTTCAACTCAGTTTGTCACAATTCCTGACATTTAATCAGAGTAAATATTCTCTGTCTTAGATCAGTTAGGATCACCACTTTATTTTAAGAATGTGAAATGTCAGAATAATAGTAGAGACAATGATTTATTTCAGCTTTTATTGCTTTCGTCACATTCCCAGTGGGTCAGAAATTTACATACACGCAATTAGTATTTGGTAGCATTGCCTTTAAATTGTTGAACTTGGGTCAAACGTTTCGGGTAGCATTCCGCAAGCTTCCCACAATAAGTTGGGTAAATGTTGGCCCATTCCTCCTGACAGAGCTGGTGTAACTGAGTCAGGTTTGTAGGCCTCCTTGCTCGCTTTTTCAGTTTTACATTTTTTTATTTCACGTTTATTTAACCAGGTAGGCTAGTTGAAAACAAGTTCTCATTTACAACTGCGACCTGGCCAAGATAAAGCAAAGCAGTTCGACACATACAACAACACAGAGTTACACATGGAATAAACAAACATACAGTCAATAATACAGTAGAAAAAGTTGATATACAGTGTGTGCAAATTATGTAGGATAAGGGAAGTAAAGGCAATAAATAGGCCATGGTGGTGAAGTAATTACAATATAGCAATTAAACACTGGAATGGTAGCTGTGCAGAAGATGATTGTTGATTGATTGTTGAAGATGATTGCAAAGGAGCAAGATAAATAAATAAATAAATAAATACAGTATGGGGATGAGGTAGTTGAATGGGCTATTTACAGATGGGCTATGTATAGGTGCAGTGATCTGTGAGCTGCTCTGACAGCTGGTGCTTAAAGCTAGTGAGGGAGATATGAGTCTCCAGCTTCAGTGATGTTTGCAGTTCGTTCCAGTCATTGGCAGCAGAAAACTGGAAGGAAAGACGGCCAAAGGAAGAATTGGTTTTGGGGGTGACTAGTGAGGTATACCTGCTGGAGCGCGTGCTACGGGTGGGTGCTGCTATGGTGACTAGTGAGCGGAGATAAGGAGGGCTTTACCTAGTAGAGACTTGTAGATGGCCTGGAGCCAGTGGGTTTGGCGACTAGTATGAAGCAAGGGCCAGCCAACGAGAGCATACAGGTTGCAGTGGTGGGTAGTATATGGGGCTTTGGTGACAAAATGGATGGCACTGTGATAGACTGCATCCAATTTGTTGAGTAGAGTGTTGGTGGCTTTTTTGTAAATGACATCGCTGAAGTCGAGGATCGGTAGGATGGTCAGTTTTACTAGGGTATGTTTGGCAGCATGAGTGAAAGATGCTTTGTTGCGAAATAGGAAGCAGATTCTAGATTTAATTTTGGATTGGAGATGCTTAATGTGAGTCTGGAAGGAGAGTTTACAGTCTAACCAGACACCTAGGAATTTGTAGTTGTCCACATGTTTTGTCAGAACCGTCCAGAGTAGTGATGCTGGCTGGATGGGCAGGTGCGGGCAGCGATCAGTTGAAAAGCATGCATTTAGTTAAACTTGCATTTAAGAGCAGTTGGAGGCCACAGAAGGATAGTTGTATGGCATTGAAGCTCGTCTGGAGGTTAGTTAACACAGTGTCCAAAGAAGGGCCAGAGGTATACAGAATGGTGTCGTCTGCATAGAGGTGGATCAGAGAATCACCAGCAGCAAGAGCGAAACCATTGATGAATACAGAGAAGAGAGTCGGCCCCGAGAACTAAACCCTGTGGCACCCCCATAGAGACTGCCAGAGGTCCGGACAACAGGCCCACCGATTTGACACACTGAACTCTATCAGAGAAGTAGTTGGTGAACCAGGCGAGGCAATCATTTGAGAAACCAAGGCTGTTGAGTCTGCCGATAAGAATGTGGTGATTGACAGAGTCGAAAGCCTTGGCCAGGTCGATGAATACGGCTGCACATTAATGTCTCTTATTGATGGCGGTTATGATACCGTTTTGGACCTTGAGCGTGGCTGAGGTGCACCCATGACCAGCTCTGAAACCAGATTGCATAGCGGAGAAGGTACGGTGGGATTCGAAATGGTCGGTATTCTGTTTGTTAACTTGGCTTTCAAAGACCTTAGAAAGGCAGGGTAGGACAGATATAGGACTGTAGCAGTTTGGCTCTAGAGTGTCTCCCCCTTTGAAGAGGGGGATGACTTTCCAATCTTTGGGAATCTCAGACAATATGAAAGAGAAGTTGAACAGGCTAGTAATAGGGGTTGCAACAATTTCGGCAGATCATTTTAGAAAGAGAGGGTCCAGTTCTGCCCACACATTTTCTATGGGATTGAGGTCAGGGCTTTGTGATGCCCACTCCAATACTTTGAATTTGTTGTCCTTAAGCCATTTTGCCACAACTTTGGAAGTATGCTTGGTCATTGTCCATTTGGAAGACCCATTTGCAACCAAGCTTTAACTTCAAAAGCTGATGTCTTGAGATGTTGCTTCAATACATCCACATCATTTTCTTCCCTCATCATACCATCTATTTTGTGAAGTGCACAGTCCCTTCTGCAGCAAAGCACACCCACAACATGATGCGTGTTTCACGGTTGGGATGGTGTTCTTCGGCTTGCAAGCCTCCCCCTTTTTCCTCCAAACATAACGATGGTCATTATGGCCAAACAGTTCTATTTTTGTTTCATCAGACCAGAGGATATTTCTCCAAAAAGAACGATCTTCGTCCCCATGTGCAGTTGCAAACCGTAGTCTGGCTTTTTTTATGGCGGTTTTGGAGCAGTGGCTTCTTCCTTGCTGAGCGGTCTTTCAGGTTATGTTGATATAGGACTCATTTTACTGTGGATATAGATACCTTTGTACCTGTTTCCTCCAGCATCTTCACAAGGTCCTTTGCTGTTGTTCTGGGATTGATTTGCACATTTCGCACCAAAGTACGTTCATTTCTAGGAGACAGAATGCGTCTCCTTCCTGAGCGGTATGACGGCCGCATGGACCCATGGTGTTTATACTTGCATACTATTGTTTGTACAGATGAACGTGGTACATTCAGGCATTTGGAAATTGTTCCCAAGGATGAACCAGACTTGTGGAGGTCTACAATTTTTTTTTTTTAGGTCTTGGTTGATTTATTTTTCTTCCCATGATGTCAAGCAAAGAGGCACTGAGTTTGAAGGTAGGCCTTGAAATACATCCACAGGTACACCTCCAATTGACTGAAAGGATGTCAATTAGCCTATCAGAAGCTTCTAAAGCCATGACATTATTTTCTTTAATTTTCAAAGCTCTTTAAAGGCACAGTCAACTTAGTGTATGTAAACTTCTGACCCACTGGAATTGTGATACAGTGAATTATAAGTGAAATAATCTGTTTGTAAACAATTGTTGGAAAAATTACTTGTGTCATGCACAAAGTTGATGTCCTAACTGACTTGCCAAAACTATAGTTTGTTAACAAGAAATTTGTGGATAAAAACGAGTTTTTACAGTATGTGTGATGTGTTAAATAATTTTATTCCAGTTCAGAATACAAATGATTACTTGTATTTTAACAGCAACAGTTCCAACCTAGACTTGTTTTCAACAAGAATTTTGTCACGCTCGCTATCCTCAAACTCCCTGTCATAAATCAACCAAGGCGCAGCGTGCATGAGGTTCCACATCTTTTAATGAAAGTGAAACAACCAAAAAACAAACAGGTAAACAGCAAAGACCGTGACCCAACCGAGGTGCACACAAACACACACGGAAAAATAATTACCCACACACAGGTGGGAAAAGGCTACCTAAGTATGGTTCTCAATCAGAGACAACGATTGACAGCTGCTTCTGATTGGGAACCATACCAGGCCAAACACATAGAAATAGAAAACATAGAAAAAACACATAGAATGCCCACCCCAACTCACGCCCTGACCAAACCAAAATAGAGACATAAAAAAGGAACTAAGGTCAGGACGTGACAAATTTACACAGTAAGACGTACATTAGCCTTGATCATTTTTCGTGTTCATCTGTACTGTTACTTAAGGTTGCACTATGAGTAGCTAGTTAGCTAACTTGCTTTGGCTAACGTTAGCTAGCTAGGTATTAGCCGTGTAAAAGGGGATAGTTTCTAAAATAAATCATATACTATGTGAGATAGTACTCACTTTTTTCTGCTTACCATCACATGGAAAAAAATACAACAATGCCTTGCTAGCTGACTTACTCTTCCACTGTTGAAGCAGTGTTTCCTGAAGCATTGTGCCCTGTTCTGAAATAACTCCATGGGTTTACCATCATGCTGTGAATGTTTAGTCAGGATGTTTCGTTTTAATTTGTTAGTTTTGAGAGAGTCATTACCAAGAACGTCCCCGCACAAAACACATTGCGCTCCTCGTTATTTATCAAAGTTTGTATAAAACAAGGAGAAACTAATCGCCGTATTTGCATTTCATGACGATTGAGCTCAGTCAGAACTTGTGGCTAGCTTGAGTCCATTCGATGTTAGTGGTGAGTGATGGAGAGAGGGAATGATAAATCAGTGGCTGACAGCACATCAGCTGCTGCTGAACAACAGCCCGGAGTGATCTTCAAGAAAACTGCAGAAAACAGATCCGGTAAATGGCAAAGCACACGGGCATCTCCCTCCCACTTGTGTAGCTGCCAAACTGAGAGACACCGCTGCTAAGCAGAGACTGCACTGAACAGAAAGTGCAATTGCACTTGGCCAAATCAATTCCAGTAGTTAATGAAATAATTATACTTTTATTCTGACACATCTCGACCCACCATTAACATGTCCGCGATCCTCAGAGGTAGTAATCACACCGGTAGGTATTATTTTTACTGAACCACATGAGCTTTTTATATCCAGTTGTTCAGAACAATGTTCAGGGCAGAGAAAGCTTGTTGGACATGAAGAAAGCTTTGTTGTAGAGTGTTTAACACACGGGGAGGGGACAGCTAGGTATAAGACTGTATCATCTGCATTTAAAGTGTGTGAGTGTGAGGCCTAGGATCGAGCCTTGGGGTTCTCCTTTGGTGACAGGCAGTGGCTGAGACAATAGATGTTCTGACTTTACACACTGCACTCTTAAAGAGAGGTAGATGCAAACCAGGCCAAAGACCTCTCAGAGACATCAATACTCTTTAGCCGACCCACAAGAATGGAATGTTCTACCGTGTCAAAAGCTTTGACAACATTGGTTAGAACCAAGGGCAATGGTGACATCATATAGGACCTTTAAGGTTGCACATCCATAACCTGAGCAGAAACCAGATTGCATACCCGAGAGAATACTATAGACAACAAGAAAGCCAGGCAGTTGATTATTGACATTTTTTCCCAACACTTTTGATAAACAGGGCAAGATATTGGCCTATAACAATTAGGATCAGCCTGATCTCGCACCGTGGCTGGCTTCTAAGCACTGGGAACCTCCCCAGAGAGGAGAGACAGGTTCAAAAAGTTAGAGATAGGCTCGGGGATGATAGGGGCCGCAACCTTAAAGAAGAAAGGATCTGAACCATCTGACCCAGATGTTTGTTGGGGTCAAGTTTAAGGAGCTCCTTTTGCACTTCAGACAGAAACTGTATAGAGGGGCAGAGGAAGAAACGGGAGAAGCATCAGGGCTAGTCGCATTAGAAGGGCTGGGAGATGAGTAAGTGTTAGACGGGCATATATAACTCCGGCTGCTGCTCCATATTATATGACAGACTGCCAAGTGACCATAGTTTCACTAGGGGGACAGACATTGAGGGTCCTTTCAGCCATCACCTTGAACCGGGCCAGCCGATGAGATGACTTCATGCACACACACCACAAAAAAAAATATAATTTCTGAATGTTATTCCTTTATATTTACAGACTGACTTCAGACAGACTTTATTTATGTTTCTGTAAACTCAGTGGTCAGTCTCCAGAGATCATGGAACATGTTTGTTTCTGGTTAAAGGGCTTCTTCAGTTTACCAATCCCTGGAAGCAAGTGGTCTTTTATCTGGGCAGGGAAAATGTTTAACTTACTCAGAGTCTGTTAAAGAGAACAAAGTCCTGCATGGGAAGAAAGTCTACCTCAACCTTTGATTTATACATTTATAAGATACACTAAAACCAAATTTGAACAGTTTACTACCTACTTATAAACCCATTAAAACACCAAAAAATATACATACTGTATATGTTTGTTAAATATAGTGTACAAAGTGCCAATATGACCACACAATAATAACCATTATATTTTGTAACAGTAGTAAAAGTCAAGTGACCACCATGCAATTCAAAGATACAGTATAAGTGCAAAAGTATGTGGACACACCTTCAAATGAGTGGATTCGGCTATTTCAGCCACACGCTGTCAGCTATATAAAATCGAGCACACAGCCATGCAATCTCCATAGACAAACATTGCCAGTAGAATGGCCTTACTGAAGAGCTCAGTTATTTCAATGTGGCACCGTCATAGTATGCTATCTTTCCAACAAGTCAGTTTTTCAAATTTCTGCCCTGCTACAGCTTTCCCGGTCAATTGTAAGTGCTGTTATTGTGAAGTGGAAATGTCTAGGCGCAACAACGGCTGAGCCGTGAAGTGGTAGGTCACACAAGTTCACAGAACAGGACCGCCGAGTGCTGAAGCACGTAGCACGTAAAAATCGTCTATCCTCGGTTGCAACACTCACCACCGAGTTTCAAACTGCCTCTGGAAGCAACTTCAGCACAATAACTGTTTGTCGGGAGCTTCATGAAAATTAGTTTCCATGGCCAAGCAGCCGGACACAATGCGCAATGCACAGATCACCATGTGCAATGCCAAGCGTCCACTGGAATGGTGTAAAGCTCACCACCATTGGAGTGGAAACACGCAGTGGAAACACGTTCTTTGGAGTGATGAATCACGCTTCACTATCTGGCAGTCCGACGGAGAAATCTGGGTTTGGCGGATACCAGGAGAACACTACCTGCCCGAATGCATAGTGCCAACTGTAAAGTTTGGTGAAGGAGGAATAATAGCCTGGGGCTGTTTTTCATGATCCGGTTTAGGCCCCTCAGTTCCAGTGAAAGGAAATCTTAACGCTACTGCATACAATGACATTCCAGACAATTCTGTGCTTCCAACTTTGTGGCAACAGTTTAATTAAGGAAGGCCCTTTCCTGTTTCAGTATGACAGTACCCCTGTGCACAAAGTGAGGTTGATAAAGAACTGGTTTGTTGAGATTGGTGTGGAAGAACTTGACTGGCCTGCACAGAGCTCAGATCTCAACCCCATCGAACACCTTTGGGATGAATTGAAAAGCTGACTGTGAGCCAGGCCTAATCGCCCAACATCTCACTACTGCTCTTGTGGCTGAATGAAAGGAAGTCCCCGCAGCAATGTTCCATCATCTAGTGGAAAGCCTTTCCAGAAGAATGGAGGCTGTTATGGCAGCAAAGGGGGGACCAACTCCATATTAATGCCCATGATTTTGGAATGAGATGTTCGACGATCAGGTGTCCACATGCTTTTGGTTATGTAGTGTATCTCCGTGAGTCTTAGATTATGTAGACTCTACTCATCAGGGCCCATTGGCAGCCAGTGAGAGGCGCGTACGGGGGACGAAGGGGGTAAATACGTTCACACTGTGTGGATTTCTAATGTAACTATTAATTGAATGAACCGAGCGCGGTGTCTTGATCCTGGTCCCACGGGACCGTGAAATGAGCGGGGTGTGTGTGTGGGTCCGGCGGTGACGACCGAGTGGCAGGCCACCCCGTAAGGACTTTTACACCATAGCCTAATTAAAGCTCCACAGAATAACAGTCACCTTATTAACGGCTTAACACCGGAGCCCGGCCGTAACGTTATCGTGATCAATGGCCTTCATTAGTGAGTTCCAATAACGCTGCTCCTCCCTAACTTAGGGTAAGGCAAAAATGCAGGGTGGTCGAAAGCTCATTTCGGGGAGTGGCAGTATGTTAAGTTTTGGGATAGTGTGTTTACATATTTTTGGGAGCAGGGATGTGATCTGATATATGATGATGATGTACTGATAGGTTGGAGGATGGGCACTGTTGAACCAACCGACTGATGACCGACCCAACCCTTCCTCTCCTCTCCGTCTTAGGTCAGCCTGTGAGGGCATCTTCAAAGCGGTGAATGGCGCAGTGATTTCCTTTGGCTCTCCGGGCTGCTGCTGACACTCCTAAAGATCAGAGGTAACTGGGATATGCTCTTCCCATTCCCGCAGCAAAACCTAAACCAATGTATAATGTTCACTTTGGGGAGTTATAGAGTGGGTACGTAACCCTTTACGCTCAGTGTGTGCATTGCTGTTTTTCCCTCCATTATAAAATGTGTAATTCATATGTGGATAGTAGATTTACGGATGAGCAGGCAGGCACATATTTCCCCAGATCCCCTAAGGGCATCATAGCTGACTCATGTCATATTTACTGTGGAATTGATTTTTAAACACGCTCTCCTTTCCATCCCTCGATCCGCCCTGAGACATTGATCTCTATTCTTGTCGCATACATCCTGCTCTATTCTCCTGTTTTATTAAAAGAAACAAGAAGAAAGGAAGGCAGCATCTCTCTTTGTTTTATCCTCTCTATATTCCCTCTTCTCTGTCCTCCATTATTACCCCACCCCCCACTGGAGGTACCTGAATGTAAACAAGGAGGGAAGACTAGAGGGGCTGGATGAGAGAGGGATGGAGGAGAGAGGGACAGAGAGAGGTAGAAGACAGGAGAAGAGTGCAGGCACCAGTGGTTCACCTCTGGGAGTGATTGCCAGAAATCAGAAAGTGCCAGTGTGCAGAGCACTTCCTTGGGGGAGGAGCAAGGCATCACTAATCAATCCATGGATGCATTGTAAAATCAATGCGCTGTATAATTAGGGCAATCCAAGGGTAAAAAAACCCCCAGCTCTGCATTTTGCCTCCCTGCATGCAGTGAAACCTGGGTATTTTCTGTAATAAGGACTTTACTCCATCACCTCCAAATGCAAGTTGTAATCTTTCCAAGTCTAGGTCTTTCACATCATCTCTGAGTTGCTTTCTCTTCCCATTCCCCTTCTCTGAATAGTAAGAGGTTTAAACAGAGGTTTTTGGGATGTACCTCGTCATGGTGCTGCCTGCGCTGTTTATAAGGTGTCTTGGTGGCTGGCTTGCCCTGGTTTTCTCTCAGTGTGTAACATGCCCCTAGGTGAATCTAATACTCTACCTAACCTCCTGGATGGCAGCTGAATTATTCCCTCACTAACTTCTCACCCGGGAGATGGAATACACACCGCCATGCCACAGTAGTGAGTAGTGATGGGGGGAAAAATCGATACTGTTACATATCGGGATATTATTTTTGAAGATATACCGTATCGACAATATCGTGATATTATTTGTGTGCTAGTCGGCTGTGCCTGCACCAAAACTACAGTATTTTCCTTCACAGCTTGTTCTCCATTCTCTTTTAAAATAGGGAGACAATGTGTTTTCACCTCTTTTATTTCCATGACTGATCAAAACTCGCTTTCTCATGGCTCTCTCTTGCCCTTCTGCAGCAGACTTACAGTATGGTAAGCAATATGTTTGGAACATCGAGCCGCAATAAAATCACAGTATCAAATCACATTATAATAGAACCGTGAGAATCGTAATACACATCATATCAGCACCCAAGTAGCATGATAATATTGTATTGTGAGGTCCCTGGCAATTCCCAGCCCCAGTAGTGAGGAGATGTGTGTGTGTGTGTGTGTGTCAATGCGTGTGTGCTGGCAGATTGAAACACATTTATTGGCAGGGGTTTTATAAGGTGGTAATTTGTTCATACAGCAGATATTTACCATGGGTGCATTCATAATCCTCTCTCCCTAATTATAATACTTCCTGTTTCTCCAAGTTTGACTCAATAGGTCCAAACAAGCACGTCCACTGCAGAGCGTACCTCTAAGAGTTCAACGAATCCATATCTAGTGTGACAACGTGATAAATCTAATATCATTGACTGAAAATCAGTCTGCACCTAATGATAGTTGTTTAACACTATTTCCTAGTGCACTCCGCCAGGCGCCAGCCAGGCACAACATTATTGGCGGTGACAGTGGAATGATGTCTTTCTCATTGAATACCTATGAAGTCCTCTAGATGTCCATTAATGATAGATTTCACACGTATTAAAAATAGGGGCAACCGACCGCTAATCCATTACGAAAGGCGGGCAGGCCCTGAAACGCTTCCAAAGCCTCCCTGCCTCTCTCTCTCTCTCTCCCTCCCTCCACACACCCACAGTCCCCACTCTGTGTTTAATCACTGTAAGCGATTTTCCTTCCACCCCTCCTTCTATCCCTTCATCCCACCGTTCACACAGATCACCACCACCACTCAAAGAGCAATCAGCTCCTCCCTAAAACTGAGACACCTGCTCTTTCCCTCTCCCCTCGTCTTCTCCCTCCCTTCCTACCTGTCTCTCAATTCAATCCCTCCCTCCCTCCCTCCCTCCCTCCCTCCCTCCCTCCCTCCCTCCCTCCCTCCCTCCCTCCCTCCCTCCCTCCGCTGTTCTTTCTGTATAGTACTTCCAAACAACTGCAGTCTCTTTGGCCAATATCATTGCGACAGCAATATGATGTCACAGCTTCTTTCCTGCTCCCTTTCCAACCTGTCCCCTTTCCAACCTGTCCTGTTTTCAGAGGTTATTACTTATGTTATAAATGTTTTATAACTCCTCTGGTTCTTCGCTTTATATCGTGTAGTTGTTGTGTCACGGTAATGTTCCTGTGAGACCGTTCCTGGATACCTGCTCCATCCAAGTTTATACATTTCCAAGGATGTTACACATGAATTGCAGACTTGTCTGTAAAATACCCTTTCATCTCCATCTGTAGTTGCAGTATCTCCCAGGTTGTGTCGTAATGTCAGTCTTTATCCTCCCCTCCGCTATCATAGACAGACAATCTGCAATGCTGTTCCCTCCCCTCCCGCTGCGTCTTTCCTCCCTTCTCTCCATCCCTCTCACCATCTCCTCCACTCATTTGACTTTTACATTTTGGTCATTTAGCAGACACTCTTATCCAGAGGGACTTACAGTTACAGTACATGTATACCATGTATCACAGGCTTAGTAAATACACTTTTCCTCAATAAAGTAGCTATCAGCAAAGTCAGAGCTAGAGGGGTGGGCGGGTGGGGGAGTCAAGTGCAAGGTTGTTTTTTTGTTGGAGGGGGGGGTAAGCTGAGGAGAGGGATTATTTAACATACTCTTTGAAGAGGTAGGGTTTCAGGTGCTTTCGGAAGATGGGCAGGGGCTTCTGCTGCCCTGGCTTCAGAAGGAAGCTGGTTCCACCATTGGGTGCCAGGACAGAGAAGAGCTTGGACTAGGCTGTGCGGGAGTTGCGAGTTGCAGTAGTCCAGATGGGAGATGTGCCTGGATTAGGACCTGCGCCGCTTCCTGTGTGAGGTAGGGCTGTACTTCATGGATGTTGTAGAGCATAAACCTGTAAGAGCGAGTCACTGCTTTGATGTTTGCAGAGAACGACAGGGTGTTGTCCAGGGTCACGTCAAGGTTCTTTGCACTCTGGGAGGGTGGGAGGGTGACACTGTGGAGTTGGTAACTGAGATGGAGAGGTCTTTGAGCAGGCAGGCCTTCACCAGGAGGAAGAGCAGCTCCATCTTGTATCGGTTGAGCTTGAGGTGGTGGGCCGACATTCAAACTGAGATATCTGCGATAATCTGCCAGGCATGCAGAGATGTGTGTCGCCACCTGGATGTCAGAAGGGGGGAGGAGAAAAGTAGTTGAGTGTCATCTGCATAGCAATGATAGGAGAGACCATGTGAAGATATGACAGAGACAATGACTTGGTGTATAGAGAGAAGAGGGGAGGGCCTGGGGGACACCAGTAGTGAGAGTATGTGGTGCAGACACAGATCCTCTCCACATCACCTGGTAGGAGCAGCCTGCCAGGTAGGATGCAATCCAAGAGTTTGCAGAGCCTGAGACACACAGCCCTGAGATAGTTGAGAGGGGGATCTAGCGGTTCACGCAGTCAATAGCAGTGGATAGATCTAGGAGGATGAGAACAGAGAAGAGACAGGGCAGGTTGTCGGGCGGACAGACCTCACTAGTCGTAGGATTTCATCCGGAGAGAGAGGGGAGAAAGAGGTCAAGGCGTAGGGTAGTTCTGTGTGATCAGGACCAGCGGACACAATAGGCTGAGTGAATGAGAAGGGTGAATGTCGTGAATGTCATCAACCTTCTTTTCAAAGTGGTTGACAAAGTCGTCTGCAGCGAGGGAGGAGGGAGGGGGTGGAGTATTACGGAGGGAGGAGAAGGTGGAGAAGAGTTTCCTGGGGAAACTTGAAATTTAGAGTGGCATAAAGGGGCGTTAGCAGCACATACAAAGGAAGAAAAGGTAGAGAGGAGGGAGTGAAAGGATGATAGGTCCTCTGGAAGTTTACGGCCATAGAAAGAATTGGTTTTGGGGGTGACTAGAGAGATATACCTGCTGGAGCGTGTGCTACAGGTGGGAGATGCTATGGTGACCAGCGAGCTGAGATAAGGGGGGACTTTACCTAGCAGGGTCTTGTAGATTAATGGAGCCAGTGGGTTTGGCAACGAGTATGAAGCGAGGGCCAGCCAACGAGAGCGTACAGGTCGCAATGGTGGGTAGTATATGGGGCTTTGGTGACAAAATGGATTGCACTGTGATAGACTGCATCCAATTTGTTGAGTAGAGTATTGGAGGCTATTTTGTAAATGAAATCGCCGAAGTCAAGGATTGGTAGGATGGTCAGTTTTACAAGGGTATGTTTGGCAGTATGAGTGAAGGATGCTTTGTTGCGAAATAGGAAGCCAATTCTAGATTTAACTTTGGATTGGAGATGTTTGATGTGGGTCTGGAAGGAGAGTTTACAGTCTAACCAGACACCTAGGTATTTGTAGTTGTCCACGTATTCTAAGTCAGAGCCGTCCAGAGTAGTGATGTTGGACAGGCGGGCAGGTGCAGGCAGCGATCGGATGAAGAGCATGCATTTAGTTTAACTTGTATTTAAGAGCAATTGGAGGCCACGGAAGGAGAGTTAACACAGTGTCCAAGGAAGGGCCAGAAGTATACAGAATGGTGTCGTCTGCGTAGAGGTGGATCAGAGCGACATCATTGATGTATACAGAGAAGAGAGTCGGTCGAAGAATTGAACCCTGTGGCACCCCCATAGAGACTGCCAGAGGTCCGGACAGCAGACCCTCCGATTTGACACACTGAACTCTATCAGAGAAGTAGTTGGTGAAAGATGAGGTCAAGCGTATTGCCTGCCTTGTGAATTGGAGGGGATTGGCAAAGGGTGAGGTCAAAAGAGGCAAGGATGGGAAAGAGAGAGTTGGAAAGAAATGAATTGAAGGCCGATGTCGGGAGGTTGAAGTCGCCAAGTATGAAGAGCGGTGAGCCATCGTACAGGAAATGAGTTTATCAAGTTGTCAAGCTCATTGAGGAACTCTCCAAGGGCAGCTGGTGGGCGATAGATGACAACATTGTGATGCTTGGGTGGACAAGTGACAGGAGATGGACAGGTGAGTGAGGGAGAAAAGATAGGGGAAATTAGTAGCCCTGCGCTACCACCGTGACGACCAGATGCTCTTAGACCATGAGAAAAAAAACGTAGTCAGATGAAGAGAGAGCAGCTGGAGTAGCAGGGTGATCCATGGCTCCATCAGGGCCAAAAAGTCAAGGGACAGCCTAGGCTGAGCTGAACTTGGCAGTTCCAAACGCTGCCAAAGACCCGGAATTCCACATGGGTTGTGGAATGGGCACACCCCAGCCCCACCCACACAGCCCCCCTGTACTGTATCTCAGCAACATGCATGGAAAAAGAGAGAATTTCCATTTTTACATTGAAAATGCTAGACATATATTGTTATGTTTAAAAATACCTACACCTTGTTGCCAGGAAAAGAGTGGACACATTTATTTCAGTGCTGCTGCTGGCCTGCATTGGTGTTAAAGTACCAACAGAGGGAGACTAAGAACAACACAAGACTAGCGGTACCGGCTACAGTATAGACCCTATATGTCCTCAAACTTTTAAAAACACCTCATACTCTTCATGTTTCTGTTTCACTCTGAATAGTAACATATCATATTATTTGTCTTATTAAAATGTATATCCTTTGAACTTCTAGGTCTTATATGAGAACCGTAAAGAAGTAATGATCTGTTTCATCTATTGCAGTAGACAAAGAAATGGGAAAGAGAAAA
>NC_048573.1:47850508-47903008 GCF_013265735.2 Oncorhynchus mykiss
AAACAAAGGAAGGAGCATATTTTTCCTTTACAAACTTGTTCTATGCAGATAATCTGAATATGCGCTTCATATTGTCACCTCGGCAGGGGGCCTTTGTGTTCTCATGTGTGTTCTGCTGTAGCCTACATTGATTTATTTTATTTGAAGTTATATTCCAATATTGGGATATTTGTTCTACTGCTTTACAATGATTTCTTGAGAATTCTATGAAATTCAGGTCTTGTAAGTCCCACAGCTGAGTACGTGTGCATGTGGTGGGTGTTCTGCAGTGACATAAAAAAAAATGTTGCTGTACATTGATGTCTTGAAAATTAGGCTGTATGAAATTCGGGCCACCACAGCTATATTGGAGTATGTGGACATCTAGGCTATGCGTAGGGCGGGAGTTCTGCAGTGATGTATAAAATTAATCAGCACCTTGGAGAGCGCTGTCCTTTTCACCAACACAGATAGTAGGCTCCTTGGCTGCGTTGCTACGCTGTGTATGTCACTTTTCTTCTCATGCGCTCCGGGAAACCTACCCCCCCCCCCTTGCTCACTCTGTGTTCCGGGACCTTCCGAAGTACTCGTCATGACAGGATGTATCTCAACCACTTCACCTAGTTCAGTCAGACAGCTCATATTGTCCCTTTTAGGAACATTTATAAAAACATGGGATGACTGAAAGATGAAAACAAATATGTAACATTTGACTGCAAAACAATATACCCTGCGGCCCCAGAACTGAAAATCTATTATTTACGGTAGTGTGCTTTCATGTTCAGGTGTACTTTAGCATAAAATTGGCCTCGATTGACGTCTGGGCTTCCCCTGAGCCATTTGTACTGGTCCATCTAGTACACATCTACCTCCAGAGATGGAGAGAGCCTGCCTTAGCGCTCCATCAGACTCCCCCAAATAAACCCTCTGCTTTGGGTTAGCCCCTCATCCTCTTGTTAAGGATGTGGAGGGAAAGCTAGAGGTTGAGTCGTCTGTAGGGAAGGAGTGACCTGAAAATCTCAAGCAGGGCTTTGAAGTAGACCAGCATACTGATACAATCATCTCAAAAGTGGGAGGAGGAGAGGGTAACATCCCTTTCTAGAGAGTAACAAAGAAGAGACGGGTGGGGGTGGGGGGGGGGGGCACCTGCCTGACACACAGCAAACAGAACAAAGAGGTTGGAACATGTGCACATGCATAAGCACGATTGAACACACATCATTGTCCATTTTTCACATAAATGTACAGTTTTACTTTGGATCAAGCATTCAAAGCGTCCACTCATGAGCATGCATGAGCTTACACACATTCACACACTCTATCAAAGTCTTGATGACAGCTCACTGCACGATGCACGCCTGAACTGTTCATCAGTATGCATGTCCGGACAGACACCTACACACACACACAAACACACACAGATTTTTAATGCCTAGCACAAAGAACGAGAACATTCAGGATCCATTTCAAATAAAATGCTCAGATATTGAAGCAAACTGCAAGCAAAAAAGGATGAGTCCCCCCCCCCACCCCATTCACCCGTCCACCCAACCATCCGGTAGCTAAGGAATCTATAATGTCTGCTGGTGTCCTGCTAATTTGTATTTAGCTGTCTGGGAGCCCCTCGGGAGTCCATGATGGATCCTTTTTGCATTGACTACAGTTCAGGGAAAGACGATGCCGCAGTAAATATCTGTTTCTTTCCAACCATCTCCCTCAATCTACAGCACAGTCGAATCAAACAGTGATCAGGGCAAAAATAATAGTAGTTGAGTTGTGTACTAGTCTAGTAGTTACTGCCCACCAGAAATACTAGTGCAGGAAAATCCAATGGCAAGTGGCAAAATGGCAAGGATCAGTAAATCGTCTGTGTCTACTCTCCAAAGCCCTCAAATTCAAATCTCGAAGCCAGTTCCACTGCTTTATTTCATTATTCCCTTCTAATCAGGGACTAATTCAACTGCTGATCACTTATGTCATGTCTCTCGTGACTGACAGCTTTAACATGGCTGATTTGATTCTGGGTTCCGAGTTACTTCTGCCGGCATTGTAACCTGAGCTGGAGCTTTCTGTATGTGGACCATAGGGGCCTCCGTAGGACCCCAAGCTGGATTTAGCCTCTCTCAGGCAGGAGTTCCATGGCGGGTAGCCGTGCCAGCTGCACGGAGGATAGCTCCAAGTTCCACTGGCAGGTGTACTCAAAGACATTCCTCAAGGGCCTAGTTTGGCCGCGTTAAGAGCGACCTTGAAACGCGATGAGGAACAATAAACTATAAATCAACATCAAACAAGAGGAAGTGCAGTGAAAAGAAAGAGATGGGGGTGAAAAGGGAGGCGAAAACGCGGCGACACCTGTCATTCTGTGTTTGTTTTATGGACGTCAGTGGGCAGGCGGGTCTCTGGTTTTGCGTTTGACGGACTCAGCAGAACGGGATCTGTTCTCCAGCCGCTGACCTTCAAGGTGGAGGGAGTGGAGGGAGTGCTAGGCAAACCAGCAGGGGAGGGAAGGAGAGCAGGGATGGGCAGGTAGAGGAGGGGCTAGGGTGGTGAGACTGACAGAGCCTCTTCCCAGCCCACACTGTTGGCTAACTAGGAGGAACCCTGTTCAGTACACTAGCCATATGGTACGACCCTGGTTCACTAACACACAGCAGACATGTTCTCACTCTCCTCTCTTGCAGTTTCTGACTCTCTCTGTCCTCTCTCTGTCTCCTCTCTCTGTCCTCTCACTGTCTCCTCTCTCTGTCTCATCTCTCTGTCCTCTCTCTGTCTCCTCTCTCTGTCTCCTCTCTCTGTCTCCTCTCTATGTCCTCTCTCTGTCTCCTCTCTTTGTCCTCTCACTGTCTCCTCTCTCTGTCCTCTCTGTCTCCTCTCTCTGTCTCCCCTCTCTGTCTTTCTTTGTGCTCCTTAATGAATTACACCTAATTTAGGTAGATGTGAAAAACAAACAAGCTAGAAAACCACCATAAGGAGAAAGAGAGTATTTTAGGAGTTTGATCTCTGTCTTCATGGCATACCTCTGTCATCTCTGAGAGTAACACTGAGATATGGTGGCATACCTTTGTCATCTCTGAGAGTAACACTGAGATATGGTGGCATACCTCTGTCATCTCTGAGTAACACTGAGATATGGTGGCATACCTCTGTCAACTCTGAGTAACAATGAGATGCGGTGACATACCTCTGTCAACTCTGAGTAACACTGAGTTATGGTGACATACCTCAGTAATCTCTGAGTAACACTGAGATATGGTGACATACCTCTGTCATCTCTGAGTAACACTGAGATATGGTGGCATACCTCAGTAATCTCTGAGTAACACTGAGATATGGTGGCATACCTCTGTAATCTCTGAGTAACAATGAGATGTGGTGACATACCTCTGTCATCTCTGAGTAACACTGAGATATGGTGGCATACCTCTGTCATCTCTGAGTAACACTGAGATATGGTGGCATACCTCAATAATCTCTGAGTAATACTGAGATATGGTGACATACCTCTGTCATCTCTGAGTAACACTGAGATATGGTGACATACCTCTGTCATCTCTGAGTAACACTGAGATATGGTGACATACCTCTGTTAACTCTGAGTAACACTGAGATATGGTGACATACCTCTGTCATCTCTGAGTAACACTGAGATATGGTGACATACCTCTGTCAACTCTGAGTAACACTGAGATATGGTGGCATACCTCTGTAATCTCTGAGTAACAATGAGATGTGGTGACATACTTCTGTCATCTCTGAGAATAACACTGAGATATGGTGGCATACCTCTGTAATCTCTGAGTAACAATGAGATGTGGTGACATACCTCTGTCATCTCTGAGTAACACTGAGATATGGTGACATACCTCTGTCAACTCTGAGTAACAATGAGATATGGTGACATACCTCTGTCATCTCTGAGTAACACTGAGATATGGTGACATACCTCTGTCATCTCTGAGTAACACTGAGATATGGTGACATACCTCTGTCATCTCTGAGTAACACTGAGATATGGTGACATACTTCTGTCATCTCTGAGAATAACACTGAGATATGGTGGCATACCTCAGTAATCTCTGAGTAACACTGAGATATGATGGCATACCTCTGTCATCTCTGAGAATAACACTGAGATATGGTGGCATACCTCTGTCATCTCTGAGAATAACACTGAGATATGGTGGCATACCTCTGTCATCTCTGAGAATAACACTGAGATATGATGGCATACCTCTGTCATCTCTGAGAATAATACTGAGATATGGTGGCAGTAGAACAAAATGTAATAGCTGTCCACTGAGGGCATGGAGTGTATTTATCATCAACATATGGTTCAATTATATGTTGTATTATAAAATAATATTTGGAATGATTAAAAATCTTTGATATTTTTCCTACATACAGTATGAGTATTTGTTTTATTACACATTACATCTGTTTTTCCAAGTCACACTCAATCATAACACAAACAAACCTGCAGTGCAAATATCTGTAAATTCAAAAGCTGTGGAGGATGTAGGAAAGAGGGTGGGGTAGGACAGCATGGGAGAGTGATAAATTCCATCCAAGAATAAGCGTCTAAAAAGCTGCCATGTTTTATGAAACGCACTCATAAGCAACACTAAGTGAAATGCATTAAAGAGGTTGTGATTTGCCACAGAGGCAATTAATAAGGAAAATACACGCGTGGCTAATTTATTAACGTGCGCCTCTTGACATTCATTACCAGTGAGCCAGTGCTCCCTGTGCGACATTCACACACAAACACCCACTAACACGCACTAACACACACAGTCAGACACAGACAAGGAATGGGCTTAGCTTGGCCTGAGTCTCGACAGGGATATGAGTGATAAACCCTCAGCCCCAGGCAGTTAAAGTGTCATTATAATTGATAGGCAGCCCAAAAGACAAACTGGCCACTGGCCAAATTACAGATTAGACATAGGATCCTCTTACTCAAAACTTTTAATGTTTTTTTTTTAAACAACCATTACTTTTGATGAGTCCTCCATCGCTGGCGTACAGGAGATGTAGAGACCATTTTCTGGACAGGTGGAAAACTTGCTGACGGAAGTTGAAAAGTAAAACATATTAGTTCTCTCACTCTCTTTACTATTTGGCTGACCGGTAATTGCCCTCACCACTACCATTCAACACGTGACCAGTGAGATGCTGAGGGCAATTTTGATTATACCTTCCTCATGATAGATAGGCCAACTGGATTTTAAAAAGGAAACCCAGGGAACGTGGTTGATGGACTTCATGGATCTTCTAATAATTTATTCCATATTATCATTGATACATGTGCACAATGACATTCTCATCCCAAAACACAAATGAAATCTCTACTGTTATACGTACTCACAAACACACACTCTCGCTTTCTCTGTCCCTCTCTCTGACACACACACACACTCTCGCTTTCTCTGTCCCTCTCTCTGACACACACACACACTCTCGCTTTCTCTGTCCCTCTCTCTGACACACACACACACTCTCGCTTTCTCTGTCCCTCTCTCTGACACACGCACACGCACGCACACGCGCACGCACGCACACACACACACACACACACACACACACACACACACACACACACACACACACACACACACACATATTGGTTTTAGTATCCACGTGGCGACAAAAAATGTATTCCCACTCAAAATCCTATATTTCCTAACCCTAACCCTAACCCTAACCTTAATCCCTAACCCCAATTCTAACCCTAATTGTAACCTTAACCCTAACCACTAAGCCTAAAATAGTATTTTTTTCTTTGGGGAACGGCAGAAGGTCCCCACTTGTCAAATTGTCTTTGTTTTACTATCCTTGGTGGGGACTTTTGGAACCCAAAAGGATAGTAGAGTTAGACCACACGCACACATTCCACATTTCAGCTGTTGAAGCAGATTTGTTCAAAGCTGGACAAGCGGCGGCAGAGATGAACTGCTGACAGCTGTTGAGATAGCATCACCTCCCCGTCCCGTCCTGTCCCCTCTCTGTGTCCCACCCCCTGGAACCCCCTCACCCTGCCCTGTGCACTCCGTGAAACGGGGACACAGCCATTGTGTCATTACACAACTATGTCACCCTGATGGCCCTCTACATGTTTTACTAGTCTAGAAGCGGTAGTGGTACTCTATGGTTTCTCTATCTCCTGGTGTTTAGTTAGTTGGATGCTATAGGCAGCCTCCAGCCCAGAGGACCAGTGCTCTAGTCTGAGGTTTCGTCTCAAATGGCAGCCTATTCCCTACATAGTGCACTACTTTTGACCAGGGCCCATAGCGGACACATCCTGTGTGACACAGCCTGTGGTTCTGGTTGTGGTTCCATAATGCAGGCCATGTAAAACAAGAACCTTGAGCTGTGGTTCCATGCTGTTCCATTTACTGTATATTGTGCTCAGTTGACCGTGATATTCTTTGATTCTTTAAGTATATTTGCACTGTGCATGTAGGCCTTTAAAGAGCGACAGCCTTTAAAAAGCAACTAATCCCTTTGTGGCATCGATATGTGTCCAAAACAGTTATTCTAGTGTCAAAATGTACTACAAAGTGTAAATAGGATAATTTTGGTCATGAAGTCAGTCTGGTCTAAAATGGAGTTTGGAACATCCATGCGTCACAATGAGTAAAGTAAGGTTGGATTTTCTTTTGACAATGTCCATTTGCCCACTAACATGGGGTGAACAGCTGTGGTGATTGCTCTCTATCCAATAGCATAGGCAGGGAGACAGACCTGCTCAGCAGCCCGACTTTCTTTACGCATCACACATTTTGTTCACTTGAGAAACACATTAGTTAGATGTGAAATTGCACAACTATTGTAAAACAAAATGTATTACAGATTTCTTGCGTTATCGAAGATTCATTCTGATTTTGCGGAAGTGAAATAGGCTTCCACATCTACAGTGTCTCACAGGGGACAAACATCATTAACAAAACTGTATCGGTCAGGTAACTCACCTCCAAGACTGAAATGTTGTTTTTCTAATGAGCAACAAAAAAAACACACATGCCAATCGGCGTGTTCAGTGGCTCTTTAAAGAGTGTGTTGGTGGAACACGGACAGAGAGAGCGAGAGCAAGAGAGAGAGAGAGAGAGAGAGAAGGAGAGAGGGAGAAGAGAGAGAGATAGAGAGAGAGAGAGAGAGAGAGAGAGAAGAGAGAGGGAGAAGAGAGAGAGAGGAGAGAGAGAGAGAGAGAGAAAGAAAGAGAGAGAGAGAGAGAGAGAGAGAGCGAGAGAGAGAGAGAGAGAGAGAGAGAGAGAGAGAGAGAGAGAGAGAGAGAGAACGAGACAACAATAGCTAGAGGTATCTCATGGCCCGCGGGACTCACTGTCCTGTCCTGGAAAGCTTCAGAGCAGCGCTGAGTGCTTATAGGCTGTGGCAGCCGTCCGCGCCCCAAATCTAAACCGGAAGTGACTTTCTCATAGCAGTTTAGGAGAAGCTCATTCATGAAGCTGGATTATAACTTCTGTGGTTTATCCACTGGACAGCACAGTACAGAGCAGCCTAGTACAAGATAGTGTGGTTGTCTCATCTAGCTACCTTAAGATGAATGCACTATAAGTTGAATGAACTGAAAGTCACTCAGGATAAGAACGACTGCTAAATGACTGAAATGCAAATGTGTTGAAAAAGATAGCACTGCCCAGTATAGTATTTTAGTGTGGCATTGACACATGTTCCCGAGGTCACTAGTCCCCTCATGAGGCTGAGCAGCGGAGAGCTGATGGAGGGTTTAAAAGCGGCACTCAGCTGCTTCCTGAGGCTCAGGGCATGGGCTTACTGAGGGGGGAGTACGGGGTAAGAGGAGGTAGGAGAACGCGGGAGGGACGCAAGAGGGACAGTGGGGTAAGTGACCAAAATACCCCCCAGGATCAGGGCAGACTCTGGTTTCAGGGAGGACCTACCGGACTGCCTGCTCTGGCCTCTCTGGCAGTAAAGGCCACCACGCATGAAGCTGAGTCTTGTCCAGAAAAACGATTACAATGACTAGAACTATGACCACCAATCAATACGTCTCTGAAATAGTAGTGTCTAGGCCTACAGCAGCCAGTACTTACAGCATGGAAAAACAGTGGTTCGGAAATCTTTCTTGTTGTAACAATTTCTTTGAACCTGAATTCCTGAGGAAGCGTGTCTATCCAATGATACAAGCTGATTTCTAGTCGTGTAATAAGACGCTCCACACAAGATGGATTGTTAACGCTTTGCTTGAAATTTCGCTACATCCTTTTAGCCTAGTTAATGATGTCATCACTGACACGATTTTTACAAATTATTTCATGACTCGTTGTAGACTGCGGGAGGTTGTAACAAATTAACTAATCTAAGGCAATACATCTCAGTGCTAGAGGCGTCACTACAGACACCCTGGTTTGAATCCAGGCTGTATCACAACCGGCCGTGATTGAAAGTCCCATAGGGCGGCACACAATTGGACCAGTGCCGTCTGGGTTTGGCCGGTGTAGGCCGTCATTGTAAATAAGTTCTTAAAACTGACTTGCCTGGTTAAATAAAGGTAAAATAAAAAAATTAAAACTGTTATGACACAAAACAGAAATGTTACGGTACTTTACCAGCCAACCAATAAATGCACTTTAGTTAAATCTCCAGATTGATGTCTTCTCTCATTTGTGTCTGGAATTAGCTTGCAAGCTAACCAACTTCAGCCTATTAGCTTGCTGTTGTGAGTTGTGAGGTTCGGATCAACCCTACTCCTCGGCCAGAGCATCCAGTGTGCGCTCTGAACGCTCAGAGAGGGAAGCGCTTTGAATTTACAAACAGACAGGAACACCCAGAGTGCACTCTGACACTAGTGAATTTACAAACACATCATTCATGTGGTGATTATGCTCGCAATATTGCAATAGTGCAATTTATTTTACCTTTATATAACTAGGCAAGTCAGTTAAGAACAAATTCTTATTTTCAATGACTGCCTAGGAACAGCGGGTTAACTGTCTGTTCAGGGGCAGACCTTGTCAGCTTGGGGATATGAACTTGCAACCTTTCGGTTACTGGTCCAACACTCTAACCAATAGGCTACCCTGCCGCCCCATGAATGTCTATTTGAGTATTAATGCATAGCTGATTGTTCTATTGTATGACAGTGTCACTCTGTCACATTCCTTGCAATATTCACAAGTCCAGCAGAAGGACAAATCTGAAACTGTACATTCTGACTCAATACCTTCACATTCACAGCAGACCCATCAAAGGGACATTGCAGTATCCATCTACTCTCCTACAGAGAGCAGCTTTCAGATCAGTTTACACTACTACACAGTCCTCCTCACGACCAAGTGCTGCATTGGAAACATCTATCAGTATTCCACATGCTCCTCGTATTGAAAATGTTGACAAAATGAAATGTTTGTCTCTCCCACTAGAACGTTGAAGATGCCCACCCCCCTGTTCAGCCCATCATACATATTTTCTCTCCAACATGTCCCATTTCATCTGATGGCATGTGTCCCAGCCAGGGAAATGTTGCAAGGAAATAAAATAAAAAAAACTGAAGCAAAACTTAGCATAGTGAGACAAATAATATTAACAATTAAAGCAACATGAGCATTTTTAACAGAGAAATGTGGGTTTTTACCTTTCCTGTTAGAATATAAGCCCTGTGACAGCAGTGAGAGAGGCAGAGTTCCATGCAGTACAGTACAGTAGCACTATAGGGAAGCCCAACCAGAGAGGACTGGCTCTAAAGCCGCAGAGGACCTCAGAATACATATGAATGCTATGTCCACCAATTTCTCACGTTTGTTTTTTCATCAGAAATGATTGCTTATGTGTACCTTCCTGTGTGTGTAAAATATTACTGTTCTCAGGAATTGTATTAATAGATTTCAGATTTAAAAAAATGTTTTCTTGCTAAACGCTATATATCAAATCAAATTACAACAGGTTACCTTACAGTGAAATGCTTAATTACAAGCTATTAACCAACAATGATGTTTTAAGAAAATACCTTTAAAAAAGTAAGAGGTAAAAATAACAAATAATTAAAGAGCAGTAGTAAAATAACAATAGCGGGGCTATATACAGGGGGTACCGGTACAGAGTCAATGAGCGGGGGCACCTGCGTCGTGGTAATTTACAATTGGCTCATTCATCCCCCTCCTCTCCCCTGTAACTATTCCCCATGTGTTCTCAGTCAACTTACCTGGTAAAATAACAGATAAATATATATATATATTTTTTTTTTTTTTTTTTTTTTTTAGGTAATATGTACATGTAGATAGAGTTATTAAAGGGACTAGATAATAGCAGAGAGTAGCAGCAGCGTAGAAGAGGAGGGGGGCAATTAAAATAGTCTGGGTAGCCATTTGATTAGATGTTCAGGAGTCTTATGGCTTGGGGGTAGAAGCTGTTTAGAAGCCTCTTGGACCTAGACTTGGCACTCCGGTCAGCGTGGCAGATGTGTTGTTACCTACCCTTACCACCTGTGGGCTGCCCGTCAGGAAGTCCATGATCCAGTTGCAGAGGGAGGTGTTAAGTCCCAGGGTCCTTAGCATATTGATGAGCTTTGAGAGCACTATGGTGTTGAATGCTGAGCTGTAGTCAATGAACAGCATTCTCACATAGGTGTTCCTTTTGTCCAGGTGGGAAAGGGTTGTGTGGAGTGAAATAGATATGGCATCATCTGTGGATCTGTTGGGGTGGTATGCAAAATGGAGTGTGTCTATGGTTTCTGGGAGTGGGTCTAGGGTTTATGTGATTCCTTTTGTAGTCTGTATTGGTTTGCCGGTGTAGTACGATTCGATCTTAGTCCTGTATTGATGCTTTGCCTGCTTGATTGTTTGTCGGAGGGCATAGCGGGATTTCTTATAAGCTTCCGGGTTAAAGTCCTGCTCCTTGAAAGCGGCAGCTCTACCCTTTAGCTCAGTGCGAATGTTGCCTGTAGTCCATGGCTTCTGGTTAGGGTATGTACGTACAGTCACTGTGGGGACGATGTTATCGATACACTTATTGATGAAGCCAGTGACTGATGTGGTGTACTCCTCAATGCCATCGGAAGAATCGCAGAACATATTCCAGTCTCTGCTAGCAAAACAGTCCTGTAGTTTAGCAACTGCTTCATCTGACCACTTTTGTGTAGACTGAGTCACTGGTGCTTCCTGCTTGAATTTTTTTACTTGTAAGCAGGAATCAGGAGGATATAATTATGGTCAGATTTGCCAAATGGAGGGCAAGGGAGAGCTTTGTACGCATCTCTGTGTGTGGAGTAAAGGTGGTCCAGAGTTTTTTCCCTCTAGTTGCACATTTAACATGCTGATAGAAATTAGGTAAAACTGATTTAAGTTTCCCTGCATTAAGGTCCCCGGCCACTAGGAGAGCCGCCTCTGGATGAGCGTTTTCCTGTTTGCATATGGCGGTATACAGCTCATTGAGTGCGGTTTTAGTGCCAACATCGGTCTGTGGTAGTGTGTAGACAGCTACAAAAAATACAGATTATAACTCTCTTGGTAGACAGTGTGGTCTATAGCTTATCATGAGATACAAAACCTCGAGACTTCCATAGATATCGTGCACCAGCTATAGTTTATAAATATACACGGGCTGCCGTCCTGTGTCTTACCAGAGGCTGCTGTTCTATCCTGCCGATAGTGTATGTTATTAATGTCGTCGTTCAGCGATGTCTCGGTGAAACAGAAGATATTACACTTTTTAATGTCCCATTCGTAGGATATACAGTACGTGCTTTCAGTTTGTCCCATTTATTTTCCAGCGATTGAACGTTGGCTAACAGTGCGGATGGCAAAGGCAGATTAGCCACTCGTCACCTGATCCTCACAAGGCACCCCGATCTCTTTCCGTGAAGTCTCAGTTTCTTTCTCCAGCGAATGACAGGGATGAGGGCCTGTTCGGGTGTTTGGAGAATATCCTTCCCGTTCCGACTCATTAAATAAAAATGATTTGTCCAATTCTAGGTGAGTAATCGCTGTTCTGATGTCCAGAAGCTCTTTTCGGTCATAAGAGACAGTAGCAGCAACATTATGTACAAAATAGTTTACAAACAATGCGAAAAAACAAACAAAATAGCACAGTTGGTTAAGAGTCAATAAAACGGCAGCCATCCTCTCCGGCGTCATCTTCTTCAATACATTGTTTAGCTGGAATGAATGTTCGTATCCTGCGTATTTGACTCCGATATGTGATTTTCTCACCTGACTATCTTAAGATGAGTGAACTAACTGTAAATTGTTCTCAATAAGAGGATCTGCTAAATGACTAAAATGTCAAATGTAAATGTTTTACATACAGATCTCATATTACTGTATTGAATTATTGTTATCTAGTGGAACTTGTTGTTGTGAGTCTACCCCATTTCTCCCCATTACCCAGTAGGCACTGGGAGACTTTGGGGAATACTGGGTGGGCTACCTGAGGATGTCTGTGAAGGAAATATGGGAAGGTGATCATTGAAGTAGCTCTGTGAAGGAAATATGGGAAGGAGATCTGAGTAGGAGATATGTGAAGGAGAAGCAGCTCTCTCTCTGTGAAGGTCATTGGAAACATGATGAGCTGACCTTGTAGGACTGCCTGGCTGCTGACACATTTAGACATGGCATACAGTTTAGAGTCCTCACTTCACTCTCCCCCTTTACCCCTTCCTCTACCCCTCTGTCTGTTTCTCTGGGGAAGGGGGAAATAGATGGCTTTGTCTCGGGGCTTTGGTGACCATGCTGAGTGTATGTGTATCCATATCAAAGAGAAGACAAGTTATTCCATCGCACACAAATGAGTTTGGATTAAAATAGATTTTGGTTTGATTTATCTCCTTTACTTTTCTTATAAATCTCACTATCCAGCCTAAGATAATTAATGAAAGTATGAACAGAATTGATGTTCTAAGTTCTTATGTACAATGTCTTATTCAAAGTTATGGCAAGATAAGCACATATCCGAGCATCCAAAGTTCAGAGCTCTTTCTCAAAGGGTATGAGTGTGTACAGGCATAATCTTTGAGAACAAAAATGGAACCTATTTCACACAGCTTTTAATGAGAGGATGTGATCTTTGTTTGTAAAGATAAACCAGGTTATATCTCTAGTTTTAGGGTTTATCTCAGTCCACTTCTGACAATGGGTGATGATGGCAAATGGAGTAGGCTCCAAGTTATCAGACAGTGAAGTGAGACAAAACAAATGAGTCTGAAGCCTCCGTGGCCATTCACGGGCAGAGTACAGCGAGACTAATTCAATGAATACCCTGATTATCTGCTCAAATTAAGAGCATTAATTATCATTACCTCGTGGCTGTCACCAGCATTGGCATCAGAGACGGAGTATGCTGCTATGCGATAGCAATATATCTCCAAGACATAGGATAGTTTCTGAAATACTTAGATGACTTTCTTACGTTATAAATTGGTTTCTAAATGACTTTTACTCATGATTTCTTGTCTACAGTAAAAAACCAGCAAGCTGCGGTGGTAGCCTAGACCAGCTGGACCAGGACTCAGGAGGGTAAATGACAAACTAAAAGGTTGTTTTGCCGTCAATAGCTATCTAGCAATATAAGCTCTCTTTGTACACGAGGCAGTGTTGTTCAGTACAGAAGAATTTGGTGATTGATTTGGCCATAACGGTGTTTGCTAGTACCACTACAACTCAACTAACCAAGCTAGCCAAGTAGCTAGCTGTGTTTGCTGTACATAAAATGTTTTGTAGTCCAACATTATAGCTAGTTAGCTAACTAGCCAAGCTAGCCTCAGTGCCTCTTATTCAGAGCAAAACTGGATACATGTGTTGAGATGATGGCGGAGAGTAATAACACATTCAAAACAACTGGGAACTTGAAAATCTCACTTCCAACTTCAGTGCATTCAGTTTGAACAGTCATCCAACTCGGAATTTCAAATCAGAAACTGTGGCATCTTTCTAGACCTCCGACTTTCTGACTTGAAGATTACCGATGTCATGATTTGACCTCGTTCAACCAGCAAGGGGGACATTTCCGATTTTCCGAGATTTGACTAGCATGTGAACGCTGCAAACACCTGTGTGTTGTAGCCGGCTAGCTAACGTGTGTCTGTGAGATGTCTCACATTCCACACCATGCTGCTACATTAGGAATACAGACGGTACACAATGATTACCCATGAACGTGTAATAGCATTTTCGTCTTTCTCTCACAGACAATACCGCTTGGACACAAAGAAGTTGATGACTCTCAAGAGGAGATGTGAAAGGTCCCATAACAACAATCTCCGCTTGTATCAAAGTTACTCCAAACACCTCACTGCACCACCCAAACAAACTATGTGCAAGTATTCCTTTTGTAGAACTGTAGTATTTATTCTAAGCGTAAACTCACATCGGTCTCCAGAGCAAATATATTTTGTAATGAATACAAGCTACTTATTTGCTATATTAACAGACTAATCTCCTGTTTTATTAAAACATGTTTACTTGCCAACAAATTCACGTTTAAATGATAAACCTACTCCCTGCATCATTTGTTTTAGCCGTAAGACTAAAGCTAGTTTATCCAAATACATTTAATGAATATCACAATGAATTTATCAAGAAGTTGAGGGTCAACACTTAATTGGTTTCTGATGCAGCTGGAATCATTTAGTCACTTGTCAGTACTCATGTAAAAAATATTACATAAAACATTTGATCAAACTCCATTATATACATATCTACTGTACAAGAGCAAGCAATATCTATATCACAATGCAGTTGTGAGCATATTAGGCATTCTATATTATACTACAACATCACTCTAATTGAATATGGATGTTGTGTTGGTTGAATGTTCCAGGCAGGTTCTTCAATTTAGATTTCAAGCCTTGAATGAACAATCAACTAAGCCTCCATAGTATAGAGAAAACTATAGTAGATGTTGTAGCCAAATCAAATCACATTTATTTATATAGCCCTTCTTACATCAGCTGATATCTCAAAGTGCTGTACAAAAACCCAGCCTAAAACCCCAAACAGCAAGCAATGCAGGTGTAGAAGCATGATGGCTAGGAAAAACTCCCTAGAAAGGCCAAAACCTAGGACGAAACCTAGAGAGGAACCAGGCTATGAGGGGTGGCCAGTCCTCTTCTGGCTGTGCCGGGTGGAGATTATAACAGAACATAGCCTCGATGTTCACATTTTCATTAATGGTCAAATAATAATAATCACAGTTGTTGTCTAGGGTGCAAAAAGTCAGCACCTCAGGAGTAAATGTCAGTTGACTTTTCATAGTTGATCATTAAGAGTATCTCTACCGTTCCTGCTGTCTCTAGAGAGTTGAAAACAGCAGGTCTGGGACAGGTAGCACGTCCGGTGAACAGGTCAGGCTTCCATAGTCGCAGGCAGAACAGTTAAAACTGGAGCAGTAGCACGGCCAGGTGGACTGGGGACAGCAAGGAGTCATCATGCAAGGTAGTCCTGAGGCATGATCCTAGGACTCAGGTCTTCCGAGAGAGAGAAAGAGAGAAAGAGAGAATTAGAGAGAGCATACTTAAATTCACACAGGACACCGGATAGACAGGAGAAGTACTCCAGATATAACAGACTGACCCTAGCCCCCCGACACATAAACTACTGCAGCATAAATACTGGAGGCTGAGACAGGAGGGGTCAGGAGACACTGTGGCCCCATCCGATGATACCCCCAGACAGGGCCAAACAGGCAGGATATAACCCCACCCACTTTGCCAAAGCACAGCCCCCACACCACTAGAGGGATATCTTCAACCACCAACTTACCATCCTGAGACAAGGCTGAGTATAGCCCACAAAGATCTCCGCCACGGCACAACCCAAGGGGGGGTGCCAACCCAGACAGGAAGATCACGTCAGTGACTCAACCCACTCAAGTGACGCACCCCTCCTAGGGACGGCATGAAAGAGCACCAATAAGCCAGTGACTCAGCCCCTGTAATAGGGTTAGAGGCAGAGAATCCCAGTGGAGAGAGGGGAGCCGGCCAGGCAGAGACAGCAATGGCGGTCCATTGCTCCAGAGCCTTTCCATTCACCTTCACACTCCTGGGCCAGACTACACTCAATCATATGACCCACTGAAGAGATGAGTCTTCAGTAAAGACTTAAAGGTTGAGACCGAGTCTGCGTCTCTCACATGGGTAGGCAGACCATTCCATAAAAATGGAGCTCTATAGGAGAAAGCCCTGCCTCCAGCTGTTTGCTTAGAAATTCTAGGGACAATTAGGAGGCCTGCGTCTTGTGACCGTAACGTACGTGTAGGTATGTACAGCAGGACCAAATCAGAAAGATAGGTAGGAGCAAGCCCATGTAATGCTTTGTAGATTAGCAGTAAAACCTTGAAATCAGCCCTTGCCTTAACAGGAAGCCAGTGTAGGGAGGCTAACACTGGAGTAATATGAATGTTTTGGTTCTAGTCAGGATTCTAGCAGCCGTATTTAGCACTAACTGGAGTTTATTTTGTGCTTTATCCAGGTAGCCGGAAAGTAGAGCATTGCAGTAGTCTAACCTAGAAGTAACAAAAGCATGGATACATTTTTCTGCATCATTTTTTGACAGAAAGTTTCAGATTTTTGCAATGTTACGTAGATGGAAAAAAGCTGTCCTTGAAACAGTCTTGATATGTTCGTCAAAAGAGAGATCAGGGTCCAGAGTAACGCCGAGGTCCTTCACAGTTTTATTTGAGACGACTGTACAACCATCAAGATTAATTGTCAGATTCAACAAAAGATATCTTTGTTTCTTGGGACCTAGAACAAGCATCTCTGTTTTGTCCTAGTTCAAAAGTAAAAAGTTTGCAGCCATCCACTTCCTTATGTCTGAAACACAGGCTTCTAGCGAGGGCAATTTTGGGGCCTCACCATGTTTCATTGAAATGTACAGCTGTGTGTCATCCGCATAGCAGTGAAAGTTAACATTATGTTTTCGAATGACATCCCCAAGAGGTAAAAATATATAGTGAAAACAATAGTGGTCCTAAAACGGAACCTTGAGGAACATCGAAATTTACAGTTGTTTTGTCAGAGGACAAACCATTCACAGAGACAAACTGATATCTTTCCGACAGATAAGATCTAAACCAGGCCAGAACTTGTCCGTGTAGACCAATTTGGGTTTCCAATCTCTCCAAAAGAATGTGGTGATAGATGGTATCAAAAGCAGTACTAAGGTCTAGGAGCACGAGGACAGATGCAGAGCCTCGGTCTAATGTCATTAAAAGGTAATTTACCACCTTCACAAGTGCAGTCTCAGTGGCCTACTTGTAAACACATAAACTATGAAAACAAGACACGGAACATGTTTATGCCTAGCTCCAGTATATTTATTTAGGGAAAAGAAGTAGATTTTAATATGATTTTAGATGGTGACTTACACTAGTTCCTGGTACTGAGCTTTGTGTTCCTGCATCTGCAGATGTTGATAGGATCGAACTCTAAAGAGAACACATAGCCATGTTAGCCTCTGCGGTAGTTGACTAGCTAGTTAGCTAGTTAACGGTTAGCTAACGTAACCTTATAAAGCTAATGTTATCTTGCAAAGTTACAAATCACATCACCAGATAGCAGCTGGCTATTTACATTGATATGCTTTGGAATGTCTAGCCAGCATATTATGAAAGCTAGCTAGATTTGATTTAGATTAACAAATGTAGATAGCTAGGTAATGTTCGCTACCTTACCTTGTCCTTTTTTCTGCTGCGCTGATGTTGGCTGATCGGATGCCTTCCTCTTTGAAGTGAAGGGGAAAATCATTGGAATAGCATCACTTTTCAATGTTCCACAACATGGCAACCCCATCAGTTGAGACTTCAGTTCCATTTCGAAATCCTCTGACTGAAAGTGCTGGCTACAAACACAGACATTTGGATATTTCTCACATAAATTGAACACACCACATCAGGGCAGAGCATCCTGAAAATGTCCTGAAATCGTCATGAAATGTGGAATACTTGCACCCAGGAAATGCAGCTGCCCTGTTTCTGCTGTTGAGATGCAGAAACTCTGATATTTGCATGTAGTGAGGAAATGCAACATTTTTATGACACATATGTTAATAATAACATACTAAAGGACACATATAGCGAAATAGAGCAGCGATGACATTTCTGTTTAAGGAACTTGGTATCACCTTGGTATAATGTTTTAGGAATGTTCGCCAACTGGTTTGACATTGGGAATGTTCTCAAATACACTCTATGTACAAATGTATTTGGACACACCTTCAAATTAGTGGATTCGGCTATTTCAGCCACACCCGTTGCTGACAGCTTTATAAAATTGAGCACACAGCCATACAATCTCTATAGACAAACATTGGCAGTAGAATGGCCTTACTGAAGAGTTCTGTGAATTTCAACGTGGCACAATCACAAGATGCCACCTTTCCAACAAGTCAGTTAGTCACATTTCTGCCCTGCTAGAGCTGCCCCAGTCAACTGTAAGTGCTGTTATTGTAAAGTGGAAGGTCTAGGAGCAACAATGGCTCAGCTGTGACGTGGTAGGCAACACAAGCTCACAGAACGGGACCACTGAGTGCATGTAAGAATTGTCTGTCCTCAGTTGCAACACTCACTACCGTGTTCAAAACTGCCTCTGGAACAATGTCAGCACAAAAATCTGTTAGTCGGGAGATTCCTGAAATGGGTTTCCATGGCAGCAGCCACACACAAGCCTAAGATCACCATGCCCAATGCCAAGCGTCGGCTGGAATGGTGTAAACCTCTCCGCCATAGGACTCTGGAGCAGTGGGAACGCATTCACTGGAGTGAATCATACTTCATCATCTGGCAGTCCAACGGACAGATCTGGGTTTGGTAGATGCCAGGTGAATGATACCTGCACGAATGCATAGCACCAACTGTAAAGTTTGGTGGAGGAGAAATACTGGTCTGGGGCTGTATTTCATGGTTTGGGCTAGGCCCCTTAGTTCCAGTGAAAGGACATCTTAAGAGCCCTGTGAAATCAACCTCATCGAACACCTTTAGGATGAACTGGAATGCCCAACCAGGTCTAATCACCCAACATCAGTGCCTGACCTCACGACTGATCTTATGGCTGAATGGAAGCAAGTCCCCACAGCAATGTTCCAACATCACTCTGCGGTCCAACTCATCCCAAACCATCTCAATTAGGATGAGGTCAGATGATTGTGGAGACCAGGTCATCTGACGCAGCACTCCATCACTCTCCTTCTTGATCAAATAGTCCTGACACAGGCTGGAAGCGTGATGGGTCATTGTCCTGTGGAAAAACAAATGAGAATTCCACTAACTGCAAACCAGATGGGATGGCGTATCACTGGAGAATGCTGTGGTAGCCATGCTGGTTAAGTGTGCCTTGAATTCAAAATAAATCACAGACAGTGTCACCAGCAAAGCACCCCACACCATCACACATCCTCCTCCATGCTTCACGGTGGGAACCACACTTGCGGAGATCATCCATTCACCTACTCTGTGTCTCACAAAGACACGGTGGTATGAACCAAAAATCTCACATTTGGACTCATCAAACCAAAGGACACATTTCCACCGGTCTAATGTCCATTGCTTGTGTTTCTTGGTCCAAGCAAGTCTCTTCTTCTTATTGGTGTCCTTTAGTAGTGGTTTCTTTGCAGCAATTCGTCCACGAAGGCCAGATTCATGCAGTCTCCTCTGAACAGTTGATGTTGAGATGTGTCTGTTACTTGAACTCTGTGAAGCATTTATTTGGGCTGCAATCTGAGGTGCAGTTAACTCTAATGAACTTATCCTCTGCAGCAGAGCAAACTCTGGGTCTTCCTTTCCTGTGGCGGTCCTCATGAGAGCCAGTTTCATCATAGTGCTGGATAGTTTTTGCGATTGCACTTGAAAGTCCATTCAAAGTCCATGACATTTTCCAGATTGACTGACCTTCATGCCTTAAAGTAATGATGGACTGTCGCTTCTCTTTGCTTATTTGAGCTGTTCTTGCCATAATATGGACTTGGTCTTTTACCAAACCCTACCTTGTCACAACACAACTGATTGGCTCAAACGCATTAATAAGGAAAGAAATTCCACAAATTAACTTTTAACAAGGCACGCCTTTTAATTGAAACACATTACAGGTGACTAACCCATGAAGCTGGTTGAGAGAAGGCCAAGAGTGTGCAAAGCTGTAATCAAGGCAAAGGGTTGCTACTTTGAAGAATCTCAAATCTCAAATATATTTGAATTTGTTTAACACATTTTTGGTTACTACATGATTCTATATGTGTTATTTCATAGTTTTGATGTCTTCACTATTATTCTACAATGTAGAAAATAGTACAAAATTAAGAAAAACCCTGGAATGAGTCTATGTGTCCAACCTTTTGACTGGTACGCTATATATATATTTGTTTGTTTTTACAGCTTTTCTGTTCCATATACATACATTTACATATTACATTTTACTTTTAAATGTTATTATAAGTCTTGAAACATGTTCTCAGAAAGTCATTTAAATACCTTCAAATAACCTATAATTTTAGTTCTCAGAACGTTAATAAAACCTCCCATGAAAACTTTCAGGGAACCATAGTAAAACGTTCTCGGAACATCTCTGCAACGTAAAAATTCCCAGGCAGAACTTTCACTTCTGTTCTCAGAACGTTTAAACAACTTTCAGATTTCCCAGTGGGAAACCAAAAATGTACATTTCCACAACTTCCAAGGAACCAAATGTTCTAGCTGGGCACTGTAAAGGCACAAACAGCTGGCATTCTCCACCACTGTTGTCAGGGCCAAGAGACCAGACTTCCCTTCCTGACAATACAAAGAGGGCTAAAGAAAGACACAGACACACACACAGGAGGGACGCAGGCAGCGTTGGGAAGCAGAGGGGTTGTGGGGAAAATGCATGCAGCCTGGCACTGCCAGCAGCGGGTTGATGGGGCCAAGCCTCAGGGACAACCTGCCACTGACAATGTCACCTTTAGGTTAGATAACACAAAGGAATGGCCCCTCTACCCCCTCCCTGCCTCCCACCCCTCTCTCTCCCTCCTGCCCTCTCTACCTTTCTCCTCTCTCTCCCTCTCTCTGGCCCCACCAATTTGGCCTCTCTATCAGAGCGGGCTCAGAGCAGTGACAGACGCGAAGGCCGTTTTTTAAGCGTAGTCGAAGCGAGGAGATGAATGAATGGAGGGTCTAGATTAATGAAGTGATTTCAGGACTGTCCATATTACTGACAGATTCCCTAAACTACCCACACAGCCTCCTTTAACTTGACAGATGGGCCGGCAGTGTGCTTGGCCAGTATCGTGGTTATCTGCTCAGGGAAATGAGTGATAAGGACGGCTCTATAATCCGTCTATACACCCTCCTCATCTCCCACACCGGCAAGGCCCCATCTTAGAATCTCACAAGGCCTCCATTTTACATATTTTACACCCCCTATCATCTCTTTCTATTACATCAACTGGATAGGGTAGATGGATGACTGTTTTGGGCATTGGCTATACAGTAAGTGCTGGTTAAGGGTTTACAGGTGAAGAGCAGTGCATATCAATCTCTATATAATTTTCTCATAACACATTATTTACAGTATACTGTGTATTTGTACACGGTGTATATTTGTTGGAGGTATACATACATGTACTGTACTGTACAATTAGCAGGTCAGAGCTCCAGTGGGAGAGAGAGCTGAGAGTGGAGCTGGGCCTGGCTTCCCCTGGGGCAGAGGAGTAACTGATCTCCCCAGCCTGCTCTGAGCTGAGGGTCCCTGCTCAGCCAGGGGACCAGGGAACGTGCTTGGTTTGATGACATTGGGTGACAGCCAGTAATGACACACAACCAACTAAACATATCTTCCTCTGTCATCTATCCATCCCCTGTTCCCCTCTGTCCGGCTCTTTACCCAACTCTCTCTCTGTCTTTCACTCAGTGTTGCTAAAATCATGTTTTTGGGGATACCCCCCAGTTCCTGGCTCCTACCAAAGTGTGTTCCCTCTCTCCTAAGCCAAATAGGGTTCCCTTCCTACTGTAAGTTAAGCCAAACCATTTTCAATTAGTGCTGGATGTCACTTAAAAAAGTAATTTAATGGACATAAATGTAATCCGTTAGCTACATTGAGAAAACCATGGAGTATAAATTAATACAATAAAGCATAGTATCCAATATTATACTGACTCTGTCCTTAATGTGTATGATTCACGGAGTGACTTCTCCAGGACTCCAAAATGTCTATTTAGATGAACTCAGCTCAATGTGATGAAGCTCATTCAGTGGTGGTATCCTAGTGGGCTGGGGTTATCCTCCAGTGGGTTCATGCTAGCCAAGCAAACCTAATTGGGGAGTTGGGACTTAGTGTGTGTTACTGTGGGAGCCTGGTAGACCGTATCTGACTGCACTCCCTGTTTACTGCATTGCAGGAGAAAGACTCATCTGTCTGTGTGTGTGTGTGTGTGTGTGTGTGTGTGTGTGTGTGTGTGTGTGTGTGTGTGTGTGTGTGTGTGTGTGTGTGTGTGTGTGTGTGTGTGTGTGTGTGTGTGTGTATGTGTGTGTGTGTGTGTGTGTGTGTGTGTGTGTGTGTGTGTGTGTGTGTGTGTGTGTGTGTGTGTGTGTGTGTGTCTGTGTGTGTCTGCGTGTGTCTGCGTGTGTGTGTGTGTGTGTGTGTGTGTGTGTGTGTGTGTGTGTGTGTGTGTGCTTGCGTGCGACTCATCCCTTCCCTCCCAACTGAGTGGAAACAAGCCTCTCAGCGTGAGCTTCTTATCCCACCGAGACCATACACGTCAATTCACTTCCACTTTATGAAACATTACAGATTTACGTCTCCCTAAAGCTTATTTACTGGGTTGATAAAGTAACAAAGGAGTGAGGAGACAAAGTGACAGCATGGATTTCTGCTCCCACCTCTCTCTCTCTCTCTCTCTCTCTCTCTCTCTCTCTAAATCTCTCTCTCCCATCTCGCTCTCTCTCTCTCCTATCACCCCATCTCTGTACCTGTCTCAATGGATAAGAGACCCCTAAAAAACCTATGGAATCAATGTGACATGGAGACAGGGTAGCTAACTCAGGCCCTTGGACTTTGGGGTTACACTATTAGTCATTATATATGTTTGGAAGTGGTTCTAGCTTTATTGGTGTAGAGTTTGGGTGTCTAGAAGGGTAGTGTTTGGGTGTCTAGAAGGGTAGTGTTAGGATCTCTAGAAGTGTAGTGTTTGGGTGTCTAGAAGGGTAGTGTTTGGATATCTAGAAGTGTAGTGTTTGGGTGTCTAGAAGAGCAGTGTTTGGATATCTAGAAGTGTAGTGTTTGGGTGTCTAGAAGGGTAATGTTTGGGTGTCTAGAAGGGTAGTGTTTGAATATCTAGAACGGTAGTGTTTGGATATCTAGAAGGGTAGTGTTTGGGTGTCTAGAAGGGTAGTGTTAGGATCTCTAGAAGTGTAGTGTTTGGGTGTCTAGAAGGGTAGTGTTTGGATATCTAGAAGTGTAGTGTTTGGGTGTCTAGAAGAGCAGTGTTTGGATATCTAGAAGTGTAGTGTTTGGGTGTCTAGAAGGGTAATGTTTGGGTGTCTAGAAGGGTAGTGTTTGGGTGTCTAGAAGGGTAGTGTTTGGGTGTCTAGAAGGGTAGTGTTTGGGTGACTGGAAGGGTAGTGTTTGGGTGTCTAGAAAGGTAGTGTTTGGGTGTCTAGAAAGGTAGTGTTTGGGTGTCTAGAAAGGTAGTGTTTGGATATCTAGAAGTGTAGTGTTTGGATATCTAGAAGTGTAGTGTTTGGGTGTCTAGAAGAGTAGTGTTTGGGTGTCTAGAAGGGTAGTGTTTGGATATCTAGAAGTGTAGTGTTTGGGTGTCTAGAAGAGTAGTGTTTGGGTGTCTAGAAGGGTAGTGTTTGAGTGTCTAGAAGGGTAGTGTTTGGGTGTCTAGAAGGGTAATGTTTGGTTATGTAGTAACATTTATATTTGGGTGTATATGCAACCCTGTCTTCAACATCTTGGGTAGTGTTTGGGTCTGTAGTAGCATGTACAGTTGAGGTCGGAAGTTTACATACACTCAGGTTGAAGTCATTATAACTTGTTTTTCAATCACTCCACAAATTTCTTGTTACCAAACTATAGTTCTGGCAAGTCACTTAGGACATCTACTTTGTGCATGACACAAGTCATTTTTCCAACAATCGTTTACAGACAGATTAATTCACTTATAATTCACTGTATCACAATTCCGGTGGGTCAGAAATGTACATACACTAAGTTGACTGTGCCGTTAAACAGCTTGGAAAATTCCAGAAAATTATGTCATGGCTTTAGAAGCTTCTGATAGGCTAATTGACATCATTTGAGACAATTGGAGGTGTACCTGTGGATGTATTTCAATGCCTACCTTCAAACTCGGTGCCTCTTTGCTTGACATCATGGGAAAACTTAAGAAATCAGCCAAGACCTCAGAAAAAAAGTTGTAAACCTCCACAAGTCTGGTTCATCATTGTGAGCAATTTCCAAACACCTGAAGGTACCACATTAATCTGTACAAACAATAGTACGCAAGTATAAACACCATGGGACCACGCAGCCATCATACCGCTCAGGAAGGAGACAAGTTCTGTATCCTAGAGATGATCGTACTTTGGTACGAAAAATGCAAATCAATCCCAGAACAACAGCAAAGGACATGTGAAGATGCTGGAGGAAACAGGTACAAAAGTGTCAATATCCACACTAAAACTATAACCTGAAAGGCCGCTCAGCAAGGAAGAAGCCACTGCTTCGAAACTGCCATAAAAAAGCCAGACTAAGGTTTGCAACTGCACATGGGGACAAAGATTGTACTTTTTGGAGAAATGTCCTCTGGTCTGATGAAACAAAAGTAGAACTGTTTGGCCATAATGACCATCATTATGTTTGGAGGAAAAAGGGGGAGACTCGCAAACCGAAGAACACCATCCCAACCGTGAAGCACAGGGGTGGCTGCATCATGTTGTGTGGGTGCTTTGCTGCAGGAGGGACTGGTGCGCTTCACAAAATAGATGGAATCATGAGGACAGAAAATGATGTGGATATATTGAAGCAACATCTCAAGACATCAGTCAGGAAGTTAAAGCTTGGTCGCAAATGGGTCTTCCAAATGGACAATGACCCCAAGCATACTTCCAAAGTTGTGGCAAAATGGCTTAAGGACAACAAAGTCAAGGTATTGGAGTGACCATCACAAAGCCCTGACCTCAATCCTATAGAAAATTTGTGGTCAGAACTGAAAAAGCGTGTGCGAGCAAGGAGGCCTGCAAACCTGACTCAGTTAGCTTACGGAAGGCTACCTGAAACGTTTCACCCAGGTTATTAAACAATTTAAAGGCAATGCTACCAAATACTAATTGAGTGTATGTAAACTTCTCATCCACTGGGAATGTGATGAAAGAAATACAAGCTGAAATAAATCATTCTCTCTACTATTATTCTGACATTTCACACTCTTAAAATAAAGGTGTAGTCCAAAATGACCTAAGACAAGGAATTTTTGCTCGGATTAAATGCCAGGAATTGTGAAAAACGGAGTTTAAATGTATTTATCTAAGGTGTATGTAAACCTCCGACTTCAACTTGCTATACAAGAGGGATGAAGCGAGGGAGAGAGGGACCATTAACATTCTGGCGTGTGGGGGGAAGCTGCTGAAGGTCCGGTATCAGTCAAGCTGTTCTTTTCATGCCTGGATGATTGGGCACGGCAGTGGGCCCTTGTCTGGGACCTGATGTTGAATACGGACAGCGACAGGCATGCGCAGCCGGCAACACCAAAAAAAGTCAATTTAACGGCATTCAGCCCCCCGATCACAGCCACCCTGTGTTCCTGCCATCCCTCCAATAACTTCCTCACACGCCTCTCCTCTCAGCCTACCTCCCTCGCTCCGTCCCTCCTTCCCTCCTCACTCCTCGGGTTCCTCTTATTCATTATGTCTGGGGTCATCAGTCTTTTGCAGATTTTTCCCCCTCTCTTTCTTGTTCTCTTCCCTCTTCCCACTGATCACTCTGGGAGTCAAAGGACGTGCAGAAGGAGAGGACACACGAGCGGTTAAAGTGGTGACTAAAAGAAGTGAAATCAAAAACCAAAACCATATTCAGATTATCGATGATGTCTTTTATACTAAACATAAAAGGGATGCATACTGTACAGTACGTGTGCACATCTTTTTCAAACACAGAAACAAATCAAATCAAATCAAATGCATTTATATAGCCCTTCGTACATCAGCTGATATCTCAAAGTGCTGTACAGAAACATTCTGAAACACACACATTACTGTATTCTCATTCTCACACACACACTCTCAACCTACTCACACACTCTAGGGGGCTATTTCGGTCTCCTGTGAAAGTTTTGAAAACTCAGCTGGCCCCTCTAGCCCATATCCTTCTGCCTCTGTGAACACACACACACACACACGCACGCACGCACGCACGCACGCACGCACGCACGCACACACACACACACACACACACACACACACACATGCGGCAGCTACTGTATATTACAGGCCGGCTGACAGGCCCCTTTCCTTTTATAGATGCCCCCAGTGTAACCAGCCCAGAAAAGGGAAGATGAGATGGGACAGCCACAGTGTCACATTCTCTCATACACCTGCTCAAACACACACACACACACACACACACACACACACACACACACACACACACACACACACACACACACACACACACACACACACACACACACACACACACACACACACACACACACACACACACACACACACACACACACACACGTATTCCCAACTTATACTCACGCGCATTTAAAGACACTGGACACCCGCACGCACTCACTACGAAAGAGATAGGCGAGTCTCTTCAAGAGCTGTTCCCATAGCAATATAATGAATCTTTGATCTACACAGAGCTGAGATGTGCAGTTCTGCTGGCTATTGCTAAGCTAAATGTTTCCTGTCTGAGACACTGGACACCCGCATGGGTCGTTCCGATTTCAGTAGAAATTGTGCACCAATATTAAAATGTAAAAGCCTGTTATATTAAATGAAGTGCCCTTTAATATAGACCACTTTTTTATATGAATAAAGTCTTGCTAACATGCCCAAATGTTTCATTTTAACATGTCCCCCCGTCAACTCTGTGTAACTTCATTTGTTTTTTCACTGTTGCTACTCACTGTCTATTAGCTATGCATAGTCACTTTACAAATTACCTCGACTAACCTGTACCACCGCACATTGACTCTGTACTGGTACCCCCTGTATATAGCCTCGTTTTTGTTATGTAATTTTCCTGTGTTACTTTTTGATTTGATGAGATTTTTTTACTTTAGTTTATTTAGTAAATATTTTCTTAACTCTATTTCTTGAACTGCATTGTTGGCTAAGGGCTTGTAAGTAAGCATTTCACGGTAAGATCTACACCTGTTGTATTTGATTTCAACCTACTTAATCCCACAATTTCTCAAGTTTCAACACTGTAAAGCCCTAGTTATTTTGTTGCTTTGACAAAGTCATTTCTGAAGATTTCGATGTATTTAATGTGATTAGTGCTTCATTTAATTGAATTGCTTGCATTTAATTGCCAATCCTTGTTGCACACAACAAGCTTCCATTCCCCCTGTCACGAGGGGATACATGGCTGATTTAAGATGAAATCATCAACCCTGTTATGGTCAACCCTGTTACTTTATTTGGCACTTACTACAGTATTTTTTTCATTTAACCTCTTGAGAGGGTGCTCTTTATGACAGAATGTTAAAATGAGGTGAAATTCAAAGTTACACTTCTCAAAAGGCTTCCGAATTGGTGGAACGGCCGTTATAGCTACAGTACAATGTACTGCCATGATAATCGTGGTTGTTACGACAAGTATTAGCACAATTAGTATGAGAATTCTGAACCCGTCCGTCCGTTACCCCGCCCTCTACCTATGTTACGATGAAATATAGGACCGTAAATTCAGTTAAAGATAATTGCATAATAAAATTGTTTGTTCATTCATGTCTTCTATTGAATGAAGCCAGTTCTGTTTCATCTCAGCCATTTAGACCGTACAGGCACCTGTAGAAGCAGAGACAGGGACCTTCATTGTATTGTCTTATGCCATTATGGTAGTATTGGGGTGGTTTGGAGGTCCAGATTAGAGTGAAACATAATAACTACAACTCTCTACTCAAATATAATCAAAATGAAATCAAAGTTTATTGGTCACCTACACAGATTTTCAGATATTATAGCAGATTATCCAGATATATATATTTTTTTAAATACACACAGAATCCAGAAAAATTTCGAAATATCAGAACAAGCAATGTCAGAGACCGGAAAGATAAATATATATATACATATAATCATATGTACTGTACATACTGTATATCATAAGGGGAGTAAGGCTGTCCTTCAACAGCAAGACAACAATCACATAGAAAAGGGAGGGGAGGAGTCTGAGAGATAGAGAGAAGCAGCGAGGAGGTTAAGGGAGGTAAGTGATAGCCTCCCTAGATGACGAATGTAACGACACATGGTGCATGGCAACAGTGAGATGAACCAGGTCATTCATCTGCTGGCCTAGCCAACATGTGAACCCTGCCATTTACTGCCACTACCGCTGCTGCATGGGAGGAGGATGAGTGGAGGGGTAGAGGGTGGAGAGGGTTATGGAGAAGAGAATGGATTTTGGGTCAATCGTCCCCACAAGTACTTGGTTAAAATATCAAGGTCGCAATACCTTGATATTATCCCTGTGTCATATTTTATCTACGGTGTCCCCTGGAGGTCAAATGCATTTGGGCTCCATTTATTAACTCTAGTGGTGTGGTTGGCAGGCCCCAAACTCTCAGTGATATCAGTGCTAAAGTGTAGAAACACATAGGGGAGTGGTTGGGTCAAAGGGAGCGAGAAGGGGTGGGGAGGGTTTGTCACTTTATCTAATAGAGTGGTACTCACACTCTCCCTTCCTCTATCGCCCGCTGGCAGAGGGGGCACTGGAAATCCACACAAACTCAATCTGTGCTTATTGTCAATAAACATTGGAGAGGTCATCAAGGATAAACAGGGCCACTGTTCTCGTGGCTATCATGGTTATAATGACATAGTGCTTTAAGAGATGAAAAATCTGCAGAGAAATGATAACCAAATATCCCCCTAAGTCTTTTTCATTTCTATCAAAGAAGCCAAGGATTATGGTCTCTGTCCTGTATGAGAGGTGAGACACAATGAGCTAAAGTAACATTATTTCAATTAGATTAGGCCTATCCTGTTTACATAGCTTTCTAGTAAAGCCATGCGGTCTCCTGCTGGTCAGACAGAAAGTCAATAGATAACAACATTAAAATGATATACAGTATAAGTGCATGATTTATAGTATAATCACATAGTTGCTCCCTTCATTACATTACGGGAACCAAGGGTAACAGGCTGGGGAGGTTGGGGGAGTGGGAGGAAATAGCACCCCTTCACAGAGCTTCAATGGGTGGACAACAATGAGCCAAAGCTGGACCCATATTTTTTTTTAAATGGGCTAAATTGTGATAACATGCGTCTTGGTGAGAGGTGTAGGAGTCAGGCGCAGGAGAGCAGGGATGTCTGAGGAGCGTGTTTAATAATAGTCCAGCAATGCAAATGGCACAGAACAAAAATCCCAAAACTACGCTCTGAATAATCGTGCAAACACACGGAGGAACTAACACAGTTCCGACACTTTACATACACGTGCGTAAATGCGAAAAAAACAACAAACATCAAATACCATCGAACGCAATACACACAAATCTAATCCTGCACGAATTACGGCAGGTAACAGCTGCCCTATATACCCACAGAAATCAAAGCAATTGAAAACCAGGTGTGAAAAGGAACACAGACAAAACAACCAGAAAAAGAAAAAGGGATCGGTAGTGGCTAGTAGACCGGCGACGCCGAGCGCCGAGCGCCGCCCGAACAGGGAGAGAAGTTACCCTCGGTAGAAGTCGTGACAGTACCCCCCCCCCCCCCCCCCCCCCTGACGCGCGGCTCCCGCAGCGCGACGACGCCGGCCTCGAGGACGACCCGGAGGACGAGGCGCAGGGCGATCCGGATCGAGGCGGTGAAACTCCCTTAGCATAGGAGGATCCAGTACGTCCTCCACCGGCACCCAGCATCTCTCCTCCGGACCGTACCCCTCCCAGTCCACGAGGTACTGAAGACCCCCCACCCGACGCCTTGAGTCCAGTATGGACCGAACTGCATACGCCGGCGCCCCCCCGATGTCCAGGGGGGGCGGAGGGACCTCCCGCACCTCATCTTCTTGAAGCGGACCAGCCACCACTGGCCTGAGGAGAGACACATGAAACGAGGGGTTAATACGGGAATACGGGTGGAGCTATAACCTATAACACACCTCGTTTATTCTCCTCAGGACTTTGAATGGCCCCACAAACCGCGGACCCAGCTACCGGGGCCTCGCTGCGATGGCGGTCGGCACTGGCCTTCTGCCGTGCTTCGGCCCGTTTAAGGTACCCATGGGCGGCCTCCCAGGTTTCCCTTGAGCGTTTCACCCAATCGTCCACCGCAGGAGCCTCGGTCTGGCTCTGATGCCATGGTACCAGGACCGGCTGATAGCCCAACACACATTGGAAGGGCGACAGGTTCGTAGAGGAGTGGGGGAGTGAGTTCTGGGCCATCTCCGCCCAGGGGATGTACTTCGCCCACTCCCCTGGCCGGTCCTGGCAATACGACCGCAGAAACCTACCCACATCCTGGTTCACTCTTTCCACCTGCCCATTACTCTCGGGGTGAAACCCAGAGGTCAGGCTGACCGAGACCCCCAAACGTTCCATGAATGCCTTCCACACCCTGGACGTGAACTGGGAACCCCGATCAGAAACAATATCCTCAGGCACCCCGTAGTGCCGGAAGACGTGAGTAAACAGGGCCTCCGCCGTCTGTAGGGCCGTAGGGAGACCGGGCAAAGGGAGGAGACGACAGGACTTAGAAAACCGATCCACAACGACCAGGATTGTGGTGTTGCCCTGTGACGGTGGCAGATCGGTCAAGAAGTCAACCGACAGGTGTGACCAAGGCCGCTGTGGAACGGGAAGGGGTTGTAACTTCCCTCTGGGCAGGTGCCTAGGAGCCTTGCACTGAGCGCACACTGAGCAGGAGGACACATAAACCCTCACGTCCTTGGCTAAAGTGGTCCACCAGTACTTCCCACTAAGACATCGCACCGTCCTCCCAATCCCCGGATGACCAGAGGAGGGGGATGTGTGAGCCCACCAAATTAACCTGTCTCTAACCTCCAGCGGAACATACACCCGTCCCGCTGGACATTGTGGTGGAGTGGGCTCAACACGCGATGCTCGCTCAATGTCTGCGTCCACCTCCCACCTTACAGGTGCCACTAGACAAGAAGCCGGGAGGATGGGCGCAGGATCAATGGCCCGCTCCTCTGTATCATATAGTCGGGACAGTGCGTCTGCTTTAGTGTTCTGGGAGCCTGGTCTATAGGAGATGGTAAACCTAAATCGGGTGAAAAACATGGCCCACCTTGCCTGACGAGGGTTCAGTCTCCTCGCTGCCCGAATGTACTCTAGATTACGGTGGTCAGTCCAGATGAGGAAAGGGTGCTGGGCCCCCTCAAGCCAATGTCTCCACACCTTCAGGGCTCTGACAACAGCTAGCAGCTCCCGATCCCCCACGTCATAGTTTCGCTCCGCCGGGCTGAGCTTCTGAGAAAAGAAAGCACAGGGGCGGAGCTTTGGTGGCGCACCCGAGCGCTGGGAGAGCACGGCTCCAACCCCCAGCCTCGGATGCGTCCACCTCCACTATAAATGCCAAAGAGGGGTCCGGATGCGCCAGCACGGGAGCCGAGGTAAAAAGAGCCTTCAGGCGACCAAAAGCCCTGTCCGCCTCAGCCGACCACCCCAGACGCGTCGGCCCCCCCTTCAGCAGTGACGTAATGGGCGCAGCCACCTGCCCAAAACCCCGGATAAACCTCCGGTAGTAGTTGGCAAACCCTAAGAACCGCTGCACCTCCTTTACCGTGGTTGGAGTCGGCCAATTACTCACGGCTGCAATGCGGTCATCCTCCATCACCAACCCCGATGTGGAAATGCGATATCCAAGGAAGGAGACGGCCTGTTGGAAGAACGAGCATTTCTCAGCCTTGACGTACAGGTCATGCTCCAACAGTCTCCCAAGTACCCTGCGCACCAGAGACACATGCGCGGCCCGTGTAGCGGAATAGACCAGAATATCATCGATGTAAACCACCACACCCTGACCGTGCAGATCCCTGAGAATCTCATCCACAAAAGATTGGAAGACTGCTGGAGCATTCTTCAAACCGTACGGCATGACGAGGTACTCATAATGGCCGGATGTGGTACTAAACGCCGTCTTCCACTCATCTCCCTTCCGGATACGCACCAAGTTATATGCACTCCTGAGATCCAGTTTTGTGAAAAACCGTGCTCCGTGAAATGACTCAATCGCCGTGGCAATGAGAGGTAGCGGGTAACTATACCCCACCGTGATGGAATTTAGACCTCTATAGTCAATGCACGGACGCAGACCACCCTCCTTCTTCTTCACAAAAAAGAAACTCGAGGAGGCAGGTGAGATGGAGGGCTGAATGAACCCCTGCCCCAGAGATTCCGATATGTATGTCTCCATAGCCACCGTCTCCTCCTGTGACAGGGGATACACGTGACTCCTGGGAAGTGCAGCGCCTACCAGGAGATTTATCGCACAATCCCCTCGTCGATGAGGTGGTAATTGGGTCGCCTTCTTTTTACAGAAGGCGATAGCCAAATCGGCATATTCTGAGGGAATGTGCACGGTGGAGACTTGGTCTGGACTCTCCACCGTTGTAGCACCGATGGAAACTCCTACACACCTGCCTGAGCACTCCTCCGACCACCCCTGTAGAGCCCTCTGTTGCCACGAAATCCTGGGGTTGTGACGGGCCAACCAGGGGATCCCCAACACCACCGGAAACGCAGGAGAATCAATGAGGAAGAGACTAATTCTCTCCTCATGACCCTCCTGCGTAACCATATCCAGTGGAGCCGTGGCCTCCCTGACTAGCCCTGACCCTAATGGTCGGCTATCTAAGGCGTGCACTGGGAAGGGTTTATCCAGCTGAACAAGGGGAATCCCTAACCTGTTCGCTAAACCGCGGTCAATAAAATTCCCCACCGCGCCTGAATCTACTAGCGCCTTATGCCGGGAAAGAGGGGAAAATTTAGGAAAAACAATCCATACATACACGTGACCAACAGGGGGCTCTGGGTGAGCCTGGTGCCGACTCACCTGAGGTGTCCGGGCAGTGCTCGGCCTGGCGTCTCGACTCCCGGGGGGACCCCCCCAGCACCGGTCAGCAGTGTGCCCTCTGCGACCACAGCTGGCACAGGAAAGGCCCCCTCCTCCGGTCGCCCTCGCTGAAGCACCTCCTAGCTCCATGGGTGTTGGAGTGGTGGAGTTGGGAGATGGAACTGACAGAGCCCGATCTGGACGTCCGCGGGTCGCCAGCAAGTTGTCCAACCGAATGGACATGTCGATCAATTGGTCCAAGGACAGGGTGGTGTCTCTACAGGCCAGCTCCCTATGGACGTCCTCACGCAAACTACACCTATAGTGATCGATCAAGGCCCTGTCGTTCCATCCCGCGCCAGCGGCCAAGGTCCGGAACTCTAGAGCAAAGTCCTGAGCACTCCTCCTCTCCTGCCTCAGATGGAACAGCCGTTCACCCGCCGCTCGACCCTCAGGTGGGTGATCAAACACGGCCCGAAAGCGGCGGGTGAACTCTGGGTAGTGGTCCCTCGCCGAGTCAGGATCGTTCCACACCGCGTTGGCCCACTCCAGGGCTTTACCTGCGAGGCAGGAGACGAGGGCGTTCACGCTCTCACCCCCCAAAGGAGCCGGACGAACGGTCGCCAGGTATAGGTCCATCTGGAGTAAGAAGCCCTGGCACCCGGCCGCCGTCCCATCGTACTCCCTCGGGAGGGCGAGTCGAATTCCACTGTGCTCAGGCAATGAAGGAGAGGGTAGTGGTACTGGTTGGGGTGTAGCTGATAACGGTGTGGGAAGGCCACCTCTCTCCCATCTCTCCATCGTCGCCATCACCTGATCCATGGCGGTCCCCAGTCGGTGTAACACTGCCGTGTGGTGTTGAACTCGCTCCTCCACGGACCCTGGAAGTGCGTCCGCTCCTGCTGACTCCATAATTATATTGGTGCAGGATTCTGTGATAACATGCGTCTTGGTGAGAGGTGTAGGAGTCAGGCGCAGGAGAGCAGGGATGTCTGAGGAGCGTGTTTAATAATAGTCCAGCAATGCAAATGGCACAGAACAAAAATCCCAAAACTACGCTCTCGAATAATCGTGCAAACACACGGAGGAACTAACACAGTTCCGACACTTTACATACACGTGCGTAAATGCGAAAAAAACAACAAACATCAAATACCATCGAACGCAATACACACAAATCTAATCCTGCACGAATTACGGCAGGTAACAGCTGCCCTATATACCCACAGAAATCAAAGCAATTGAAAACCAGGTGTGAAAAGGAACACAGACAAAACAACCAGAAAAATAAAAAGGGATCAGTAGTGGCTAGTAGACCGGCGACGCCGAGCGCCGAGCGCCGCCCGAACAGGGAGAGAAGTTACCCTTGGTAGAAGTCGTGACATAAATATAGTTTATAATGATCTGAGCATTTATTACGATATAGATTAGGATAACGCCTGACCTTTTGGCTGCATCCACCAAGGCCGTGTAGAGAAGAGTCCCATATGCTACTGAATCCGTGAATACCCTTGGATGAAGCTCATCAGTAAATGAGACGTTCCATAATTGACTCAATGTTAAGGTGATAATCAGCTATGAATCAAGAGGCTTCTCTTGATTCATTTGACTTAAGTCCTTGTTGCCCTGTCCTGTCCTGTGCTGTATAAAAACAGCTCCCCTATGAAGCCTGCTGGTGATTGATTCACGTTTTAGTTCCTGGTCTCTGGTCTCCTCGGCCTGATTCATTGATGGGATGGGATGGTCCTGCAGTGTGCTGTGTTTGTAAAGTGTTCTAGATGAAGAGTCTCCATTAAAGCTTTAGCTCCTCTCTCACGCTGCTGACTCAGATGCTGAGAACGAGGAGGAGGAGGTGCTTCCTGAAGGACGTTCTTCTGGTGTTACCCCCCACCTCCTCCCCCACCGCCCCCTGAAGAGGGGGGGGGGGTATGGGAGTGCTCTGCCTGACCGTGCAGCCCATGTAGCCCTGCTCCTTCCTTCACACGGGTAGACCAGCAGTTCTGAGAAAAATGCTGATCCTCGAAGCTGTGAGGTACCTACACAGAGGTCAAGGAGAATTACCCCTCTGAAACCAACACCGGCAAGAGAGACAGGAAGAAAGGGGTATGAGAGGGTAAATGAGAAAGAGATGAGAGGTAGAGGGGGAGATAGAGAGAGTAAGAGAGTGAAAGACCGAAGAAGATGAGAGTGAGGACAAAGAGGAGATAATGGAGGAGAAAAGATAGAGAGAACGGAGAGTGGTGAGAATATGAGAGAAAATGCTTTGATAGATTTCCTCTCTATTTTGTCCCAGTAATTTCATGATAACGGGTGATAGTCCTGGTGCTGAAGGTGTTGGGGAGGGAGGGAGCCAGTAAGATTAAATGGAGGGGCTAGTGACATCACTTAGGAGATGAAACCAGTCAAAGAGGAGCCTGTCCTTCAGAGTAGGGCATGTATTGTTTCTCTCCACTCTCCCCCATTCCCTCCCTCCCTCCCTCCCTCCCTCCCTCCCTCCCTCCCTCCCTCCCTCCCTCCCTCCCTCCCTCCCTCCCTTCCACACCCACACCCACAGACAAACATACACACACACGCACTTTAGCTCTGTAAGTTCCATTCCAATTATGACTCTTGTGAGAGGGAGGGATGGCTAAACGGGGAATGTGTCAGAGGGTGCATGCATATGGAATACGTTTCCATCTCAGGGTCCATGTGTCAGTCAGGGTAATAATGGAATTACATGACCCTGTCATTCCAAGTACACAGGAGGGGTCTACCCCCTCTCACAAGTTACAACACTTTTGCATCCCAAAAGATGAAAATTGATTTTTTTTTAATGGTCAGAGTCAATTTCCCCCTGTTTCCAGGTATACTTAGTGAAATGCTGATGCATACAGTACTTTCATCACTACTTCCGCCATTTTGTTTGAAATAACCTTCCCGGGTCCCTTGGGTTCCCATGTATTCCACTGGAGAAGCCCGAGTAACTTGTTTCCACACTGCTAATACCAGTAACCCAATCAACTTAACATTTCATACTCGTTCCTCCATCCACCACTACACGATCCCTACTACTCCGTTGTTTCTCCTCTCTTTTCCTCCTCTCAGCCTAGCTAAGCGTTGACATTTTTCTCAGGGCCGAGGACACTGATAAGAATATTCATAGGCTATCGATTGATCCAGCTGGGGAATTGGAGCGCTCTCTCTCTCCCTCTCTCCCTCTCTCTCCCCCCTCTCTCTTTCCTTTTATATCCACCTCCCCAACCCCTTCTCTCACCACATTATTTGTGTCTCTGTGAAAGGAGGGAGAGCTTAAAGGTTAATTGAAAGAAATGAGTCAAAGTTGAAAAAGCAGTGGACGGGCTGTTTATTACAGTTTATTAGCACGGCTCTGTTCAGACTGTGGGATTGATCCATCTATCTATCAGGTGGGTGTAAGAGGGGAAGGATTTACATAAGCCCAGTGGATGACAATGCAGGGGGAGAGAGAGGGAGAGAGATACAGAGAGAGAGAGAGAGAGAGGCAGAGAGATACTGAGAGAGAGAGAGAGTGATAGAGAGAAACATGACCCAAAAGCGACATCCAGAGGGGCTGAACCACATAGGTCTCAGACCCACCCCCGTAACCTCCCTTCCGCTCTGCTCAGCGCTCTCTCCCTGACCTCCCTTTAGAACCACATGCACTTTACTCCGCTGATCCCCTTAACCAGCTACATCAAATAACTGTTCATCTTTGATCTTCTCCCATCATTATGGCTCTCTGTTGACGACACTATGTAAAGCAAACCAGCAGCTACTCATCTTCCCAGCCATCGTTACCTTAATCCAGTCTGAATAAAGGATTGATTTAATAGTAAGTACCCGCTGGCTGACACAGTGATGTAAAGCATTGATTTACCTTCATCATTGCAATGGCTGGAAATAGAACGTCAGGTCTCAAGAACAAAAATAAGACATTTTCCATGTTGAAGGAAGTAGCCACCCTAAAACACAAGTATCACATTCTGCTTCCATCTTCTACACTATATATGCAAAAGGATGTGGACGCCACTTCAAATGAGTGGTTTCGGCTATACACCCGTTGCTGACTGGTGTATAAAATTGAGCACACAGCTGTGCAATCTCCATAGGCAAACATTGTCAGTAGAATGGCCTTATTGAAGAGCTTAGTGACTTTCAATGTGGCACCATCCTAGAATGCCACCTTTCCGACAAGTCAGTTTGTCTCATTTCTGCCACGCTAGAGCTGCCCACTGTAAGTGCTGTTATTGTGAAGTGGAAATGCGTAGGAGTAACAATGGCTCAGCCGCGAAGTGCTAAGTTTGGTGGAAGAGGAATAATGGTCAGGGGCTGTTTTTCATGGTTCACATTAGGCCCCTCAGTTCCAGTGAAGGGAAATCTTAATGCTACAGCATACAATTACATTCTAGACAATTCTGTGCTTCAAACTTTGTACCAACAGTTTAGGAAAGGCCCTTTCCTGTTTCAGCATGACAATGCCCCCATGCACAAAGCGAAGTCCATACAGAAATGGTTTGTCAAGATCGGTGTGGAAGAACTTGACTGGCCTGCACAGAGCCCTTACCTCAACCTCATCGACCACCTTTGGGATGAATTGGAATGCCAACTGTGAGCCAGGCCTAATCAGTGCCTGACCTCACCAATGATCGTGTGCCTGAATGAAAGCAAGTCCCCGCAGCAATGTTCCAACATCTAGTGGAAAGCCTTCCCAGAAGAGTATAGGCTGTTGTAGCAGCAAAGGTGGGACCAACCCCATATTAATACCCATGATTTTGGAATGAGATGTTCAACGAGTGTCCACATACTTTTGGTAATGTAGTGTATTTCTGGTGTAACGCTCAGCCGCGAAGATGCCTTTTAAAACGACACCGTCGAGACAGACCAACAGGCGTGAAATGTAAAACGAAGCTATTTTCTGATCTAAATGGAGGGCTCATATTAAACCGCTCAATGCACCACTGCCCTTTCCTCACCAGACCCTCAACACAGCCCATGCTCTCACCAAAACGCCTTTTCAATTGTCATTTAATCCACCATAATGAATTACAATCATTTTTTTCTTCTTAGCTGGGCTAAGTAGGGCTTAGCCGTAATTGAATATATAATATTACCTTGCATAATTTTTCTTAAGTTAAGAAAGAAAGAATCCGTAGAACTGATTATGAACAGCTCTTGCAGAGAAAAGTTGCCTTGAGTCAACAAAGAGCTTTTTAGAAACTCAAATAATTCCAACAGTACCACCCCTGTTCTGACCTTTCCGAAATTGACTTTAATGCATAAAATGAAATAAAGCAGAATTAATCATTGGACTGGATCCTGGGTCAGGATCATGGACAGGAATACAATCCAGCTGTATGAGTGGCACTGTCTGGAGACCAGTGACAATGACTACCCCACCCCTCTAGTCCCTAGTTACCCCCACCACCATCCCATCAACCCTGCCATGAATGTACTTGAGGAGCTTCAAAGGTTACCACTGCGGTTACATACACTACACCACACTACAGTACGCTACAGTATACTACACAACAGTAAACTACAGTACACTACATTACACTACACTACAGTATATTACACTACACTACAGTACACTACAGTATACTAGACTACAGTAAACTACAGTACACTGCATTACACTACACTACAGTATACTACGCTACAGTACATTACAGTACACTACACTCCCTCACAGTACACTGCACTGCACTACATTACACTAAACTACAGTACACTACACTACAGTGCAATACACTACAGTACAATACACTACAGTACACTAGACTGCACTACACTACACTGCATTACACTACAGTATACTACACCATACTACACTACACTACAGTACACTAAACTACATTACACTACAATACACACATCTACACTACATTACAGTACACTACGCTACAGCACACCTCCGTGCACTATACTACACTACAATACACTGTACTACAATACAGTACATTACAGCACACTACACTACAGTACACTACAGTACACCATACGTTGCTACACTATACTGCAATACACTGCAGTACATTATACTACACTGCACTATAGTAGAGTACAGTACACTATACTACACTGCAGTACACTACAGTACACTGCAGTACACTACACTACAGTGCACTATACTATACTATGTTACAGAACAGTACACTATACTATACTACAGCACACGATACTACACTGCACTATATTACAGTACTGTGCACTATACTACACTACAGTACACTACAGTACATTATACTACACTACACTACAGTACACTACAACAGTCTCTGTGGAACTATAGCAGAGTTAATAAACACACCACAGCTCCTCTCTGTGATGATGGGTAAGCATAAGCAACTCTTGTTTAAATGACAGAGCAAGAAAAAAATGATTGTTATGTCACCCTCTCAGGGAGAGAGAGGGGACAAAACAATCAAGAGGCATAGAGAGTGAATTACTGAATTGATGAACGAGGAAATAAATGAATGAATGGAGGGAAACAGAACATAAAGGAGAGCTTAAAAGAGAAAAAGAGAGAGGGACAAAGAAAGAGAGAGAGAGAAGGAAATACAAGGAGAGAGACAATGAGAGTGAAAGGGAGAGAGATAGGGAAGGAGAGAGAGTGGGATAGAGGGAGAGAAGTGTGTGTTCAGCGTTGTCAGTAATCACTGCGCAGCGACCTTGGCGCAGGGCTCGGTGTGCAGAGCTGGGAACGAACAAACTGGTCCTTGCGCCCGTCTGCCACCACAGAGCACCACGCTCCCCATGAAGTGTGACAGGCACAACCGTTAGAGGCCAAGCTAAAATAGTCACCATACGGCCGCAACAAGCTTGGGTGACAGAGCTTCGGTTACACGTCTAACAAGATCACATTTCAGCGAGCAAAACAAAAAGAGAGAGAGCGAAAGAGAGGGATGGACGGAGGTAGGGAGGGAGAGAGAGAGAGAGAGAGAGAAAGCGGGAGAGACAGTGAGACAGAGAGTGGGTGGGAGAGAGAGAGAATGAGAGCGGGTTCTGGGGATTAAATATCCAATCATGATTAGGTCAATGGTCTGATTAAAGATGTCCAATGAATACAACTGTTCAATTAAATAAGTTTAATAAGCCTACATTGTTTCGTGGGACTGATATAAAGTTCCATTGATGTGTATAAAACAGAAACGACTTAACATGAGTCTTGTGTTATTGAAATAACTATAAAGTTGTCCTAATGGCACCAGGCCAGAACCCAACCCTCCGTCTGACTCTAACCTCTTGTCAGGACCCTTTAGGGCCTCTCATACAAGTCTTCTGTTGCCTCCCTAAACTCTTTAAGGCTCCACACTGTACTGTGGCCGTTCAAGTTCAAAATGCTGCTGATTTTAACTTTACGGTCTGTAATGTTCCAGATCCTTCCTTTATTATACTCAGCAGCAAGTCTCCTGTCTCTACACGTATGGATCCTCATGTCCATTATTACATTGAGGTCTAATGCTGTTTACCTGTAATGTCTGGTCTATCAGTTTGTACCTGCTGTTACTCACTACTGTCAAATACAAATAAATACAAATAAATACAAATAATTCCACCAAATCCCACCAATATCATTGATCACATGCTATTACTTTCCCGACCGATCGCCATTGCTATTGGTCTCATTCTGCAGGTGTCATTTCATTTGACTGAGCATTCCTGCAGAAACCCAGGGTCCTGATGGGAGAGTCAGTGCGTTCCCGAGCACTAGCTGTTCTCCACTGTTTCCTCCTATCCACTCACCCTGCTGATTAGGGTTATCAGTAATATATGATGAGTACTAGAGCCACACGCGCTCTCTCTCTCTGTGGTTGCGTATTTACTGTGAGCTTAGAGAGCAGCGGTGTTAGGATGACTTTACACTGCAATATGTTCTCCTTTGACGTGGTTGCAAATGTATGTGTAATTTATATGAATGTCTGGTGCAGTGGACTCGTGCAAGAGAAAACAGGATATCAACCAGCCAACAACAGAGCCAGAGACATTACCCCTACCCTTACCCTAAACCTTACCTAACCCTTACCATAAGCATTTTCAATTTCAACTTCAAAGGGGTGAAGTCAGAGTTGGGATGTTCCAAGGATTCTGGATAGCATGGACTGTTGGTGCTCTGTGTTATGTTCGTCACTGTTTTCAGACTGTGAAGGACACATCTTGCAGAGTGTTGTTCCGTATGCAAGTTTGTAATATTGCAGGGAATAGAAGAAAACCTGGAGGAAAACTGAATTCTGTTTTGCCAGAAGTGTGCTCTATGCACAAAATCAACATATTTTGATGGGAGTTTAGTCAGCGATTTTCCGGCCAATCTCACGCACTGTTGCACCTACGACACTAATCTATCGAGCACTATTGGAGCTCCGCCAAAGCAAGACATGTGATTGGTTTGATGTGTTACGAGGAGTTCCCACCCCTATTTCTCTGCCATAAACTTCTCCAGGCTTTCCCTTTTTTGGAAGTCTGGCTCGCAACGAGGCACACACACACGCACGCACGCAAGCACACACACACACACACACACACACACACACACACACACTGTTTTTAACTTACATATTTGACACATGATTACATTGTGTATGTTTATTTATACAGTAATTATTATTCCACATGTCCTCACCTGGGATTGAAATTCCTCTTGGTTTATGACATTCCGATCTTCCTGCTACGCTACCATCTCTGACAATGACATATTTCACATGTATTACTATACTTTCCGCTTCAAAGTAACTCTCAGCTCTGTTCAAAATACACTAAGAAGAGCTATTTTATTCATCATAATGATTGAGTTGTAACATTAACACAGAATACTATACAACTACACAGAAAACCCTCAAATTGCTGAAATAAGCAAATGAAATCAATGGTGAGAGAATAGTAAGATTAACTTATAACTAAAATAGCAGTGCAGATGGCACTCTTTTGCTAAGTGCAGAGATGTTTTATGTGTAATGAATATGTAGGGGTCTTCTGAGAATGATACAGACTTTGTGGCGCAGCGGAAAGATCAGTGTACCCCAAATCCAATTCAAATCCCAGGTGGGGTCATATTGAGAAGTCAGTACTAAGGGATCACATCAAATTTGATCACATTGTAGGTCCAATGCAGCCATTTTAATATCAATATCACATTTCTGAGTAACAATTAAGTTCCTTACTGTGAATGTTTTCAATTCAAATGGTAAAAAAAAATATTATAATTAAGCAATTTTTCAAGCAAGAATTTTGATGAGACTGTCTGGGATTGGTCTGAGTGGGGAGGGGGAAACTGAAAACTAGCTGTTATTGGCAGATAGGTTTGGAAATCTCTTTCTTATTGGTCTGTTAACTAATTTATCACCTAGTGATGTCACCAGGCAGGCCAAAACTCCATCCCACCAAAAAAAGGCAGAAATGTCAGACGATCTTACACTAAAATGGCATTATCATCATTTTCACAATTTCACAGTATTATTCAAATCAAATCAAATACTTACTTACAAGCCCTTAATCATTAATGCAGTTTTACGAAAATACCAATAAAAAATATATAAAAAAAGAGATAAGAAAAAGGAATAATTAAAGAGCAGCAGTAAATAACAATAGCGGGGCTATATACAAGGGGTACCGGTTCAGAGTCAATGTGTCAATGTGTGGGGGCACAGGTGTCGAGGTAGTTGAGGTAATTGTGTACATGCAGGTAGGGTTATTAAAGCGGCTGTGCATAGATAGTAGCAGAAAGTAGCAGCAGCATGGGGAGGGGGTTGCAAATAGTCGGGATAACCTTTTGATTAGCTGTTCAGGGGTCTTATGGCTTGGGGATAGAAGCTGTTTAGAAGCCTGTTGGACCTAGACTGGGCTCTCCAGGCACCGCTTGGCATGCGGTAGCAGAGAGAATAGTCTATGACAAGGGTGGCTGGAGTCTTTGACAATTTTCCAACCTCATAGTGTGGAAATACTGTACATATAAACCCCCTAAAAAATCAAGTTTTTGATTGCACTGATTTGTACACGCTAAACAGCCTACTTCTTACCTTAAAAACCTCATACCATTTTAATACTTTACTTATAGTGGTTTGGGACACCTGGGACCATCACAGTATGGCTATTAAAATAAAAGTCCTGAGAACATCCTAAAAAGGTCCTGACATTGTCATCAGTGACGTTCTGGAAACATACAGAAAACTACACAAAGGTCACCCAGAGAATGTTCTTTTGGGACCATCATGTGAAGTCTCCTTGACCATCATAAAATGTCCCTTTGTGGTCATTGAATGTCAAATGGATAATGCCCTATCAGAACCAATTTGAAGTGCAACTTATTTTTTTAAATAGGAAACTTTTTGAAACATTTCCTAATTGAGATCAAAATATATTATTATAACATCATACCACAACCAAAGCGGGACCGGTACTGAATGTCAACTTATGGTCCTGTGGTTAACTTCACGTTTTAACGTTCTCAGAACGTCAGTGGGATAACGTCTTGCCAAAACCCTTTAAGGGACATAATGGAAGAAAATCGCTGAATGTCCTTAAGACGTCCCGTTTGCTGGGAATGTTATAAATGGATATTGGTCTCGTCTCACAATGCTCCTGTCCTGTGCTCTCCCCTTAGAGACCTTCTACATGCTGGATGACCACTCTGTGACCGACCAGCAATTATGACCAGTGATAGCCACACCACTCACACTGTAATCCCCCACAGCAAGGTGTGTGTGTGTGTGTGTGTGTGTGCATTCTTGTGTGTCTGTGCAAGTGTGTGTGCGTGCATATGTGAGTATGTACAGTATGAAACTGATGCAGATTTTACAGCTGATGAGTGGGATGCCATCAGTGTCATTTTGAGGACAACTGGAAGAAATTGGGTTAAGTGAAGACAATGCACGGTACACACACAGACACACATACTTGCACTACATGCAGAAAAAAAGCCAGATTGTGTATATAAATACCTGCATCATCAACAGTGCAGTGGGAGACCGTGTCTGGGAGTGGTTTGGAGGGTTTGTGGCAATAAATCTTTCTGAAAGAGGGTTCCATGGAGGATACTGAAACTCACTTCGCTAGGGAGTTTTAACCATTTTTCTCCCTTTCGCCCCTTTCACTGCTAACCCAACCATCCTCCATCTTCCTGCCCGTCTTCTCCCTCTCCTCCCTCCCTCTCTTATATCCAGTTTCTGCCATTCGTTCCCTCACCGATCAGGACAGATAGCAGACATACCTGGCCCGGCCAGCGCACATCCATCTCCTGTTGGGACTGCAATCTAGGCGCTCTGCTTGGGAACAACAAGATGCTGCTTGCCGAAACCTTGTAGGAGGAAAGAGGTGCTTTTTATTATCTTCCTGCCTCAGCTAGCTCCAGGTCACAGCACACAACCTCCTCCAGGATATCACCCAACGTTGACTTTCCAGACACTCTACTGCAGTCTTTTGAGCCTTACCATCTCATAACTTCCTCTGGGTTTTCCCTCATCCCTCTTTCTTCTTCATTTTGATTAGTTGCAGTCTGTCTTCCTCTGGAATTGCCCTAACATTTTGCAAATGTTTCTACAAAGCAGGCCTACTCCTCAATGGAACGTTGATCCGGACAGTTTGAAAATGTCTGATCCTTCTTTGAAATCCGTCTACTAGTGTTCTAGTTCTAAACGATGACAATGACATCACACCTGAGGTGGACAGATATAGTTCAGACGAAACATAATTAGCTGAAAAAGTCAGCAAAGACAACGCATGTATACACACACACACACACACTTTCTGTCCATCTCTATGCCTGCGTTTCCATCCTGCGGAGTGTCTTACTCATTTCAGGACCTTGAATAAACGGTTGGTGATAAATCAAAGCTGCCACGACTAAAATACACACAGATTCATCAACATATTAGCGCTCGACTTGTATTACTCCTCTCCCCTCTAGCTCATTCTAGCTCTACCACTTCCTCTATCTTTGCCTACTTCATCCACCTCTAAGTAAAATCATACTCCTTTCTCCCACCTGGACCGAGGAACACGCAGACTGGCAGACATCACTTGGAGCGATGCAGCTGCTATACAGGAGTAGGAGCAGGAGATATTCCTGATCAAGGGGCTTGACCATGAAAAACTCCTGGCCCCATACCTGAGGTTCAAGGTGTAAGATATAAGATATATCCTTTCACATCATAGGGAGAGAGTCACCTTGAACCACTAATCACTGAAGTCTATGAGTGTACTTAGCCTAGCTGTGTTGCAGACAGGCTTTCTCAAGCATGCCTATTTATTGTTGGAGAAACTGATACAGTGGTTCAGCATAATGGAGTGCAATCTGTAGGGAGTTTTAATTCAAAGGGAAAATGATCACCTCACTAAGCTAAAGTCAGTGTAGTGGAGTGAATGAACAGCTGTAAGAGGGGAGTGAAGGTAGCGTGTTAACACACTGTGCACTATCACAAGCTCCAGCTGCAGCTCTGATCTCACAAGCCCCTCTGGTCCCCCGTTCCTCCTCTGTCTCTACCCTCCCTCCCTCCTTCCCTCCCTCCTTTCCTCGAGTGGCCAGGAGAATGATTATGCGAGGCGGGAGTGAGATCCATCAATTTGTCATGTGCTTGTTCCCCAGTCCCCTCTGAGGACCAGCCCCCTCCCTGACTGCAGCTACACATTAGCATGAGAAGAAAAGGAGGAAGACGCCAAACACACTATATGACAATAATAATAGAAACTCGCCCTTTGATTTAACATTATTGTTATTTGCCAACCTAAGGGGAATTTCAACTGCAGTGACGCAACGCCCATGGTAGAAAGGTGGAGAGAGGGAGGGCGCTACTCATAGAGGGAGAGAGGCTCTACAGGATTGTCATGCGACCTTGTCGTTAGGACCATCATATAGCAACATAAAGAGGGCGGGCGGATTCTGTACTCTGCCTAAAGAACCGGTCATTTTGAGAAGTCTTAGGCCCGCCGCCAACCCTCCCCCCACCTGTCCCCTCCCTCCCTTTAGAGTTTCTTTCTCACCTCACCATGTCCCTGCGTTACGCTACCTAAGTCATGTTTCTGAAGGTGTGCGGACATGGTGAGGGAGTTTTCCTTTATCTCAAATCAAATCCAACTTTATTTGTCACGTGCGCCGAACACAACAACTGTACCGTGAAATGCTTACTTACAAGCCCTTAACCAACAGTGCAGTTCAAGAAGAGTAAAGAAAACATTTACCAAGTAGGCTAAAATAAAAAAGTAATAATAAAAAGTAACATAAAAACGAGGCTGTATACAGGGGGAACCTGTACCGAGTCAGTGCGCAGGGGTACAGGCTAGTTTAATTTGTACATGTAGGTGGGGGTGAAGTGACTATTTTATTTTACCTTTATTTAACTAGGCAAGTCAGTTAAGAACAAATTATTATTTTCAATGATGGCCTAGGAACAGTGGGTTAACTGCCTGTTCAGGGGCAGAACGAGAGATTTGTACCTGGTCAGCTCGGGGATTTGAACTTGCAACCTTCCGATTACATTCCGATTACTAGTCCAACGCTCTAACCACTAGGCTACCCTGTCCCCCCTATGCATAGATAATAATAGTAGCAGCAGTGGACAAAAAGAAGGGGGGGGTCAATGTAAATTGTCCGGTGGCGATTCTATTAATTGTTCAGCAGTCTTATGGCTTGGGGGTAGAAGCTGTTGAGGTGCCTTTTTGTCCTAGACTTGGCGCTCCGGTACCACTTGCCGTGCGGTAGCAGAGAAAACAGTCTATAACTTGGGTGACTGGAGGCTTTGACAATTTTATGGGCTTTCCTCTGACACCACCTATTGTATAGGTCCTGGATGGCAGGAAGCTTGGCCTCAGTAAGGTACTGGGCCGTTTGCACTACCCTCTGTAGCGCCTTACGGTCAGATGCTGAGCAGTTGCCATACCAGGCGGTGATGCGACTGGGCCAGGATGCTCTCGATGGTGCAGCTGTAGAATCTTATGAGGATCTGGGGACCCATGCCAAATCTTTTCAGTCTCCTGAGCGGGAAAAGGTTGTGTCGTGCCCTCTTCATGACTGTCTTGGCATGTTTGGACCATGATCGTTTGTTGGTGATGTGGACACCAAGGAAGTTGAAACTCTCGACCCGCACCTCCTTCTGTGTCTGTGAATGGTGGTGTTGTCAAAACACAACTACACACTTACAGTACATGACCGCTGTCTGTCTTCTCTCAAACACACACATACACGACACACACGTTTTCTGCAGGTTGCGTGACACATACAGCTCTGTTGAATACCCACAGTACCATTTACATTTACCCAGGCCAGAGAAAACCCCCACCAGGGACCGTTAAACACACTGGATGTTTATTGAAAAATAGAAGGTGATTTTGTCACTGTTACATGAGGCAAGTTTATATTTAGATGTGTTTATCGATTCTGATCTGACACACTACACTAGCCCTGTCTAGGCCCCATAATTCAGATTCAGTCATGGAGATTGGCTAAATCCCCCTGTCACTAAATCATTGGACGAGGACCAGCAGAGGGGCTGGCAATGGCATGGTGATACAGACAGACTTTATGAGGAGGACACAGAGGGATCTCTATGGTGCTCTAACACTGTGTGTGTGTGTGTGTGTGTGTGTGTGTGTGTGTGTGTGTGTGTGTGTGTGTGTGTGTGTGTGTGTGTGTGTGTGTGTGTGTGTGTGTGTGTGTGTGTGTGTGTGTGTGTGTGTGTGTGTGTGTGTGTGTTTCTCTAACACGGTTCATGGCATACTCCCTGTCAGTGTTATACAGTATTTCCAGAAGCCTAATCAAATCAAATCAAAATGATGCTGTTAAAGAGGGTGTGTGTGTGTGTGTGTGTGTGTGTGTGTGTGTGTGTGTGTGTTTAAGTGTGTGTGTGTGTGTGTGCTGTTACTTACCCTCACAGCCTGGGGGCAGCCCACCTGGGGGCAGCCCATCAGGAAGTCCAGGATACAGTTGCAGGGGGAGGTGTTCCCAGGGTCCTGAGCTTGGGGATGAGCTTGGCGTGGACAATGGTGTTGAATGCTGAGCTGTAGTCAATGAACAGCATTCTCACAGGTATTCCTTTTGTCCAGGTGGGTAAGGGCAGTGTGGAGTGCAATAGAGATTGCGTCATCTGTGGATCTGTTGGGGCGGTTTGCGATGTGGAGTGGGCCTAGGGTGTCTGGGATGATTGTGTTGATGTGAGCCATGAAAAGTAATTCAAAGCATTTCATGGCTATAGACGTGAGTGCTACACGGCGATAGCCATTTAGGCCCTGAACTTAACGGCACCATCACCCGCTTTTAGTGGTTCCACCAAACTAAGTACCCCATAACCATTAAAACTGATCAGAGACCAAATGGATTGTTATCCTTACAGTATTACAGAAGGGGTCAAATCTGGTCCAGAATCAGTATATGGGCTTCTCTGTCTGGCAACACTAACAACTCTCTGTCTCTGTGGCCTGTCCTGTCCTCTGCTGCATTGTTAAAAAATTATAATACTAATAGATGTGTTTTATCTAGCACTTTTCATTCCAAGTAGAATCTCAAAGTTGCATTAAAAACAAAACAAACAAAAAACTATTGAACAAAACAAATGCAGGGATCTGGCAGTTGTTGCGCGATGGTCTTCCACAGCTTTAGGTGAAGACAGTTCAGAAAGAAAGTTATCTTAAGAGGAGGGAGCATAGATGGTACAGCCAGGCAGAGAGGTAGAGATATCCGACAGACAGGCCAAGGAGCTCTTCATCGGGCCTCGATAGTCACAGCTCCTCCTCCGTGGATCAAGCTGGATCGTCCACTACTGAAATGTAGCCCCCACCTGGGTGACGCTTCGGCGACGGTAAAAGAGCCAGTAAGACCACCACACCTCAGCAGTGGTCCAGAAAAGCCCCCTACAAAGCCCCCGGTCCTCTACATCTCCTCAGTCCACTTGCCTCTAGAGACTGGGGCAGGGGGCCAAAAAGCCGATGCTGTTGATCTGGTGTTGCTGCATCCGTCAAATCATACTAGCAAGCTAGCTAACTTGCTAGCCAATATAAACTGACTTGTCATAATCAGTCCTGCAATTCCATGGGTCACCAGAAGATATTACAGTTATTGAAAACAAAAACATTTTTTTTTATTGTAAACGTAAAATATGTACAATATAAATATAACACAAGGAATATTTAAACTAAGATTTTTTGAGGGGGAACCGAATGGCCGGACATCACCCCCAGTTTACAGGGGGAACCGAACGGCCTGCCAACACTCCCAGTTTACAGGGGGAACCGAACGGCCTGCCAACACTCCCAGTTTACAGGGGGAACCGAACGGCCTGCCAACACTCCCAGTTTACAGGGGGAACCGAACGGCCTGCCAACACTCCCAGTTTACAGGGGGAACCGAACGGCCTGCCAACACTCCCAGTTTAGAGGGGAAACCGAATGGCCGGACATCACCCCCAGTTTAGAGGGGAAACCGAACGGCCTGCCAACACTCCCAGTTTACAGGGGGAACCGAACGGCCTGCCAACACTCCCAGTTTAGAGGGGAAACCGAACGGCCTGCCAACAGCACGGCTGAGGGTCCATTTTGTGTTCAGGCTACTTCACCTCTGTGGTCCAGGCTAATTTACCTCTGTAGGACAGGCACCAGCTGCTTCCCAAGGCTTCCCCACCTTGACACATATACATACAGTATTGTTTAGCTGCATCTGAAACGACACCCTATTCCCTATGAACCCTGGTCAAAAGAAGTGCACTATATAGGGGATAGGGTGCCATCCTGTACACAGCCCCTGCCATGATTTTGATTTCGACCCCCAGGGCATTCAAGGCCGTGCAGTATGCTGTCCATTACCATTACCAGAACCGATAGTCATACTCCTCCATTTAAGCTTCCACCTCTATTGAGACGTCTCTTTTCCCTCTCTTGTTTTCATCACCAGACTTTGGCTGTGATGAGAGAGCTTTCTCTCCCAGATTAAAAAGTGGCTGTAGTGGAGTGAGTGTTGAGTGCGTAGGGATCTGTAGACTGTATCCATTGCTTTTTCTCCTGCCACCTGGTAACACAGAAAAAGCATTCATCTCTTAGGCCATTTCAAACGCCAGCTGAAGTAATGTTCACCCGGAACAGCTTCACAGCATCTAAAGGAGGAGAGAAAAAGACAAGAAAAACAGAGGAAACATTTTTGTGTCTGCTTTCCACTCTGCAGTTTGTCTCCATGGTCACTGACTGTGACTGTGACTGTCCTTTAGAGATGGTTTATTGGCTTTTCGTCCTACGGTATAACCTTATTATTCTTGCTGCTCTCCAGGATTGTTGTCATGAGCACAGAGTCTAAAAATGCAGCCAGCAATCAACAAATACATCTAAACCCTTCACCAAATACACAGCCACACGCCCATCCACCCACCCACGCTTAAACTCTTATAGAGAGTTTGTGTATTCAGACATTATAGATGGAATCAAACTCAATTCATTCTTTCAAATGAACCGAGTCACAAAGGTAAACATTTGCAGTAGAACAGCTCTCGGAGTTCAGTTCAAAAAGCCCTTGTCGTCTTTGAGTTAATCTAACAATTCTTTCTCAATGGGAACAGCCCACACAGTTTGGGGCAAAACTTCAAAAACAGGGGATGAGACAAGGTGGGACAACATGACACAATTAGAGAACAAATGTATACCAGAGAGCAGACGAGAGAACAAATGTATACTGAACAAAAATACAGTCATATAAGTTACAGTCATATAAGGAACTCAGTCAATTGAAACAAATAAATTAGGCCCTAAACTATGGATTTCACATAACTGGGCAGGGGCGCTGCCATGGGTGGGCCTGGGAAGGCATAGGCCCACCCACTGGGGAGTCAGGCCCAGCCAATCCAAATGTGTTTTTCCCCACAAAAGGACTTTATTACAGACAGAAATACTCCTCAGTTTCATCAGCTGTCCAGGTGGCTGGCCTCAGACGATCCCGCAGGTGGAGAAGCCGGATGTGGAGGTCTTGGGCTGGTGTGATTAGACGTGGTCTGTGGTTGTGAGGTTGGTTGGACGTACTGCCAAATTCTCTAAAACGACATTGGAGGCAGCTTAAAGTAGAGAAATGAACATTCAATTACCTGGCAACAGCTCTGGGGGACATTCCTGCAGTCAGCATGCTCCCTCAAAACTTGAGACATCTGTGGCATTGTGTTCTGTGACAAAACTGCACATTTTAGAGTGGCCTTTTGTTGTCCCCTGTGTAATGATCATGCTGTTTAATCAGGTGCTTGATATGCCACACCTGTTAGGTGGATCAATTATCTTGGCAAAGGAGAAATTCTCACAAACAGGGATGTTAACAAATTTGTGCACAACAATTGAGAGAAATATGCCTTTTGTGCATATGGAAAGTTTCTGGGATCTTTTATTTCAGCTCATGAAACATGGGACCAACACATTACATGTTGCGTTTATATTTTTGTTCAGTATATATCAGAACGTAAAAGAGGAGTGTTTTGTGCCAGGACCTCTGAATGCTGTGTAATCAGATTCAGCTCAGCTCACACAGCGCAGAGATAGCAGTGTGTTGAAATGGATTCTTAATGATGGACACATCACAGAACTAGTACCCAACCGTACCGTGTTCCTGTGACAGCCCACCATGACACACACACACACACACACACACACACACACACACACACACACACACACACACACACACACACACACTTCTCCCAGGAGCTCTGGAGAAACGGAGATTGCCTATTTAAGGTGGAAATCAATATCCTTTCTTTTCCCATCTCTCCCCTCCCTCTCCTCCTCCTCCTTCTCCTCCTCCTGTCCTTTCAATTCCCTGACCCTCTCCCTCCATCTCTCTGTATCTTTCTTCCTCTTTCTCCAAAGACACATCTACCCCACAAGAGACTCTTCATCAGTACTGGGGCTGGCACACACACAGAGAAACACACACATAAACTGAACAACACACACCAAGCCAAGGTCTGAGAGAGAACACACTGCATCCGCTCAGAAACACTCTTGTGATCATAGAAACTATGAACAGATTGCAATGCCATTTACACACTAACGTAAACAGGTTTGATCAAACAAATCATGCACCTATACACACAGACACACGCACACTACCCATATAATGTCAGGGTCTTATCCCCCAGCTCCTCCTCTCTCTCTCTCCCTAAGCGTAGCCACTCCTGTTCATACCTAGCAGAGGCCCATAGTGCCACCCAATCTGCAGTGGGCCAGGGCTAGAGGGCTGGGACTGGGGGAACAGGGCAGTGGGTGGACGGCCACACACCTCTTTATTTGGGCCCGCTAAAAATACCCAGGGAGATTGGGCAGGATGCAGGGGGCTGGGTGCAGGGGCTTGGGAAAGGTGGAGGGTCTGGAAAGGTCTG